>NW_021319438.1:0-16381 GCF_001605985.2 Dendrobium catenatum
AAATTCAGTAACCTTAAAGTGAAGTGTCACTAAATTTACTATGTTATATATTTCTATCCTAAAGTGTACATGTATCCTAAGTCTAGGTTTTCTAAGGCTCAGTTCTTAATTTTTGTCCTTAAGTGTCACTACTATTATATGGGGTAAAATCTTTGTTATTACTAACCCTTAGGACTTTTCATATGTATAAAAGAAGTTTGAGGATCTAAAAAAAACAAAAAAGTAATCCTAATTAAATTGAAGTTACTACAGGGACCTAAAAGGGAAAGGTTCGCGAACACCATATCAAGGGGCCCCTAACGGTTTTCTAAGTTTAGAATACTCACAGTCACCGGGGGCTACGACCCGGTGGTTCCGCCCATAGCTCCTCTACCAGGTTGGATAGAGGCGACTGACGTCATTAGCTCCTTGTCCTTTTGTTCCCTCGACCGGTACCGTTCATCACAGTTTATGCCAATAAAGAAAAGAAAATAGGGATTAGAGCATGTTTAATAATAAATAATAAATTAATTAAAATTTACTGAAAATAAAAGACGTACCTTTCTTCGGGCTTGAACACCGGCTCTGTTGAATCCTTATTGGAACCTTTACTTTATGAAGTACACTTTATAATCTTTCAACATATATCTCAAGACATAAGAAAGGGGGAATAGAAGAGGGAGAAAAAGAGAGAGAGGCTTTACTTTTCAAAAAATTCACCCAAAACCATCAATCTCTATCACAAACAATTTTGTTTTCTAACAAATACTTAAGCAAAACACTCTCCAACAATTCCACTTTTCATTTCTTATTTTCAAGACTCACACATTTTCCACTTTCAAAAACTCCCCAAAAGATATGCATTTTTACTTTAAAGGAAAACATACTTTTCCAACATCACACACTTTTACTTTTAAAACATATACTTTTATTTTTCGGAAACCCAAAATTTACTTTCTAAACCCTACACACTTTTACCTTTGCAAACTCCACAAATACCCCTTTCAAAACATATACAAGTCACTTTTCAATTTTCTTACATAACACCTTGCCATTCCAAAATACTCACACATTTTTCACAATCCAATCTTTACTTCTAATTTTCGCACACTTTACATTTCCAAAATAGATAAAAATTTTCCTTTCAACATACACTTTTCATTTCACTTTATTCAAACATATAATTTACCTTTTTAAGATACATTTTACTACACTTCTTCAAAATATACTCACTTCCACACATTTCTCTTTACTACTCACATACACAAACCTCACTTTACACATACACAATTTCACCTTTCCAAAATATACACAATTCACTTTACCTTTCCACAACATGAGCAAGTTTCACCTCTACATGCTTCATTTTCCAACATATACATACATTTTACTCTCCACACATATTTTATTCTTTCTAAATTCAAGAAAAACTCTCCAATGAACATAAAGCAAAAAAAAAAAACTTTTGGATCTATACCATACTCATGTTTGAAGCACTTGAAAATCCTCTAACTCTTTTAAAAAAATGCTTTATAAAGGACTTGCAAATGCTTTGCCAATAGAAAAGAAAAATTCATGAATGCTTTCCAACATCCACACACACGAACAATGTATGCCACCTTGTATTTTCATTGCAATTTGTTATAATACAAATGTAGATAATGAATTCTACAAAAGATCACTCATTCATTGCTAAAAAAACTACAACACCAATGTAGAATGTTAAATGAGCAAGGAAAATAGATATAAATTTTTTACTTCTCTCAAGCATCCATGTCCTTTTATCATGACTACAAATTCTAGCATGCAAAGTAGCAATTTTATGATTCAATTATGTATATGATCTTTCAAACAATTTCTCAAATCCTTGACCATTGCAAATATCTAAACCATTGCATACAAACTCTTCGATATGATCATTACTATCATTAAAACAATATAGGAAATATTGTTTGCTTACATCGAAAATTTTATCTTAGATTTGTCAAACAAATTTCACATTACAATCTTCAATGTTTGATTTAAGAGAAAGCAATCAATCAAGGATTAGGGAAGAAGAGGAGATTACCTAAAGATGAAGAAACTGCCGTTATTGACTAGATAATATGAGATAACCTAGGGAAAGAATCGGGTAGGGTAGATCGTAGGCTTCCTTAGTGCTTCGATTTATCTTCCTTGGGTACGTGAACAAGAGGCGACGGGATAGACCAAGGAGGCGAATGGCTCTTGGAAATTGTGTGAGCTTAGCAAACATCATAAAAGTACATGTCAAAAAGAGAGGTGAGCAACCTCCATATAAATTGAACTTTGACATTTTTGCCCCTAAGTCAATTGGTGGAGCAAAGGAGTTAAGTTAGATCCTTAGGACCTTCACATCAATTTTATAGACCTACATAATTGAGCCAAGCTCAATATGTTCAGTCTTAAAATTTGAAGGAGGTCCTTCGATCTTGTTTTCAAGTTCCAAAACATTTAACTTCAAGCTTTGACATTTCATCCCATAATCAATTTTTTGCAGACCCTCATATTGATTTTTTTTTTGCAGACCCTTTCAATTTTTTTTTTTATAAATTTTGCAGACCCTCACATTGAGTAAAACTCAACATGTTAAGTTTCAAAATATAAAGAAAGTTTGTCTAACTTTCAAAACAAAAATCCTTTTCAAAATCAAATTCAAATTATTGCTTTCATATGTTAAACTACAATATCACCTTCCAATTAACATATGCCTTGAGAAATCCAAATTTTCTTTTAAACATAAATTGTACTCACTTTTTATTATTTTATGTTGGATCATAATTCTTTTGATTCAACATGTGTCATAAAAAATTTGGTCCTTTATAACTTTCAAAATTCGATTCCAAATGTCTAATTCTAATTTCTAAAACTCTATTTCAATCCAATTGTTGGCAAATTGATTTTCACTTTCAAGAAGGGTTTGGATTGTGAAGAGATTGATTTTGGAAGTACAATTTAGTTTGGTTTTAGATTTCAGATTGTTGAGCTATCATTGAATGAAAAGAAACTAGTTGATTTGGATGTTGCTGAGTTAGACAACCCTATGTGTGAGTTGGTTCTAAGATCATGGGCTGACCCCCTCAATCCCAATGAGGAGGAAGGAGAGTCAAAAGCTTCTACTAAGATTACTAAAGTTAAATCTATTTTTGAGAAAGGAACGGGTTCGGGTATCCTGTTCACTAATAAAAATTAGCAAAAGAACTATCTAAGGAGGGTTAGAAAGAAAATAACAAAAGCTAGAAAAGTAACTAAGCTGAAAGCCTTGGGCCAAGTTGAGCTAGAGGCTATTGACGGCCTACTTACTCCTACTTCCTCTCCACTCCTTCAGGGGAGTCACTTTCACCCTCTCTCTATTACCATAGGGAAGGAGAGGATATCTAGTTCCTCACCATGCCCGGTGGATTATTCTACTAAGAAAACTCCAAAGGAGAAGAAACTGAAGAGAACCGGAATGCTTAGAATTATAATCCATAACTACACTACCCAGGTAGTTGATTAATTCTTCCTCTAGGAGCAGAAGACTAGACATGGAGGGGAAAGGTACATTGGGTACCTCTATCCCTATTTTTCATTAATGTCATCAATTTCTTTTTAGAATTATAGAGGTGCAAGAAAGAAAACTGATTCTCTATATCTTAGGGAGTTTATTAAATTTCATGGTGTTTTCTTCTTGGGTTTGGTAGAAAGCAAGTTGACTTCTATTGATAGAAGTGGAGTCAATTTAATGATTGGGGATGGATGGAATTTTTTCCATGTTCCATCAGTAGGGCTGTCTGGAGGCATTCTCATTTTATAGAATTCAAAATTAGCAAATTTTTCTATTTTTGACTCTTCTTCTCAAGTGGTAATTAGTGATCTTGAAATTTATAACAAAGGATCTTGGAGGATAGATTCAATATACGTAAGTTAAGAGGTGCATAAAAGAAGAGATATATGGGAGATGTTGGATAAACATTCCACCGTAGAATTACCTATGCTGATATGAGGTGATTTCAATTGCTAGATTTCAAAAAAGGATAAAAGAGGGGGAGAAGATTTTTGTTTTCTCTAGGGTCGAAGGAGATGAAGGAATTTTTGGTAAATAATGATCTTCATGAGGTGGGGTTCATTGGCCCCAAATTGACTTGGTGCAATAACAAAATTGGTGGAGAACGAATCCCAGAAAGATTAGATATATGCTTTATCAATTCAACTACTTTGAGCTCTTCCCATCGTTTGGTGGTTAGACATTTTGCTAGAGTTGAATCAGACCATTGTCCATTTATTTTAAATATACTTGATTTCAATCTAGTTACAAAATGAAATATTAAGTTTGAGGACATCTGGGCTTCATATCAGGCTTTAATTGTTGTGGTGAGGAAGGAGTGGAACAAGGCTTATCCTGGGAGCAACTCTCATATTCACAACATCAAGTTTTGAAGAACTTTTAAATCCTTATTTTTCTGGAGTAATTCTAAACTAAAGAATCTCAATCAACTAAAGGAATGCCTTCTAAAAGAAATTATGGATCTTCAAACCAAGGAATCAATTTAGGGTTCCCTCTCAATGGATTGTTGAAGCCTTAAAGCCTAAGTGAATGTTAAATTAAAACTTTGCTCGATTGAACTCATTGTGGAAGAAAAGAGCAAATGTAAAATGGTTAGCAAAAGGAGATTGCAACTCAAAGTTTTTCCATTCTTATGGTAGTGCAAGGAGGAAGACTAATTGCATTGCTAAAGTTAAAGATGAGAATGATATTTTGGTGGAAGAGAAAAAACTTATTGAAGATGTTTTCTTCCAGTTTTTTGAGGAAAAAAAATGGGAATAGATAAACTGCAATTTGGATGGTTGGCCCCCAGCATTGAATTGTCTAAATAATGTTGATTCTTATTTATTGGAAAGGGATTTCTCTTTCGAAGAGGTGGAGTTGGTGTTGAAGCAAATAGGTAGAAATATTGCTCCCAGTAAGGATGGTGTTTCATACTCATTTATTAAAGCTTATTGGGAAATCATTAAATCAGATTTTTTGAATGCTATCAAACATTTTCTTTGCAATGGAGAGGTGAATGAAGTATGGAAAGAAACCTTGATTGTTATCGTTCCTAAGGTGTCCAACCAGGTCTACCCATCCAACTATAGACCAATCAGTTTATGTTATTCTGTTTACAAGGTGGAAGCCAAGGTGATCTTGAATAGATTAATTGATGTTATTCCAAAGTTGATCTCGGAGGAGCAAGTGGCATTTATTATAGGGATATCTATGTCAGATCATGTGCTAATTTCTCAATAATTATTCCATAAATTCAGATATTCTAGATCTTCTAAAGGTCTTATTTCTATCAAGGTCAACATGGAACAAGCATATGATTCTATGTCTTGGCCAAGACTAAGGAATGTCTTGGATTATTTTGGCTTTCCTTCCAAGGTCTCCAAATTGATATTGGAGCATGTTGAAGATCTTTCTTTCTCATTGACTATTAATGGAAACTACTCATACTAGATTAAAGCAAAATGTGGATTCCGACAAGGCACAAGGCTATCCTTTGTCTCATCTTCTTTATATTGTTTGATCTCAAGTACTTTCTAGTGCTTTTGCTCAATGTTCATGTAGGTCCAAGAGCATCCCATTTACTTTATGCAGATGATGTTATTATATTTTTGGAAGCCAACAGGAAGGATATAAAGGAAGTTAAGGTTATCCTTAATGATTTTTGTAGTTGGACTGGACAACATATAAATGTGGGAAAATCAACCATTCTCTTTAGTAAATTTTTGAGTAAAAGGAAGAAGAAAATCATTTCTCGTATTATGGGCTTTGAATCTGTAAAGGAATTTAATTACCTTGGGGTTAAAATTCCCTTAAGGAAACTAGTAAGTGATGATTTTCAATTCATCATTGACAAATCCTTGAGGATGCTTAATATATAGGGAAGTAAGTTCATTTTGTTGGAGGGAAAACTAATCTTGGTTAAATCAGTAATGTTATCTTATCCCACTTTTCATGCTACACATTCTCTTGTTCCAAAACGAGTGCTTGAGGAACTTGACAAATTGTGTAGGAGTTTCATTTGGATCAACTCTAATGGAAGATTTGGTTTACACTATATAAGTTGGCATGATCTATGTAAGCCTTTGAATTTGGGAGGTTGTGGATTGTATTCAAGTGTTTATAAAGCTCCTGCATTAAGAGCAAGGTTGTCTTGCAGATTCATTCAATATAAGGATTCCCTACTACTCAAGGTATTTGCTCCTAAGTATAGTGCTCAGGCGAATGTGGGAAATTCAAGGACAGGATGTTCATCTTCATGGAAACTTTTAAATGATGGAGGAAGGATGCTTAATCCCATTGTTAGGTAGATAACTGAAAATGGAGGTTTGGTTGATGCCTTTAATGACACTTGGATTATGGATAAATGTATCAACAAATGGCCTACGGTTGTTGTTCCCCAAGATGATGATGTAGTTTTTTGTCAAAGATTTTATTATAAATGGCAGCTGGAATGAAGTGGAATTATTGAAATGCTTTGGTAAGGAACTTGTTAATTTGATTATGCAGGTGAAAATTAGTCAAGAATTGGGTGAAGATAGTATGGAGGTTATACATTAAAAGTCTATAATAACTATTTCTCAGTTGGCTTTTATAGCTTCAATGCAAGACTGCAATGATATTCAGGTGTGGAAGTGGAACAAAAAATCAAAACTAAGCTCTCAGGTAGAAGTATTTTGTTAGAGATTATATAGAAATGATATTCCAACATTTCAGTTTTTATCCTACATAAGATTAATTGGTGATGACAAATGTCCTAGAGCATGTGATGATGTTGAAGATGTTGATCATGTTACCAACAATTGCGTTAAGCTTAAGGAGGTATTTCGACATTTAGTGGGGATTTCGAATTCCTTATTTTTTAGATTTGAAGAATGTCTTAATTGGTTGGATCGCCTTGCTCAAAAGGATTGTATGTTTCTTAATATTTATTGTAATGTGGTGTTCCTCTCTTGGAAAGCCAAAAAATAATAAAATTGGTGGATTTATTTTAATTTTAAATATTTTAAATTTTTGGAAACTCTAGAATTTTTTTTTTTGGGAGCTTTGCATTTCAGATGTATGAGTGGCATTTGAAATATTTATGATTAACCCCTCCAAATGAGATCTTCGTTTAACACGGCCATCATCGGGGTGACATTAAACTCAATTATATATTCATAGAAATTTGAATTTTATGGAAGTTTGGAGACATTTGAAAATATTTGAGTTTACCCCTCTAGTTGAGATTTTTATTCAACATGACCATAATCGGGGTGAGTGGGGTCATTTTCATTTGTAGATTGAACCTTGTCTACTGGTCAATAGAGGATCGGGCTCATAGGCTTTATGCCTTTATCAATAAATTCTTATTGTTATAAGCCTTGAAGGCCTAATATGAATGTATTAAAATAAATATAATGATCACCATAACTGTATATTTATTTAATGGTTCGAACCCCGTCAGCTCCTTTTGATTTGTATAGAAGGATTAGGTTCAAACTTGAATTCACTTATTGACCCGAGCAACATCCCTAGACGTCACGTATGTACCAATAACACACTCACCGGGGCCCATGGGGGTGTTTGGGGGCATTTTATAATTATTTATTAAACCTTGTCGACTCTTATTTACCCATTTATGAGGATTGAGTTTAAATTTATTGACCCGCACAACATCCCTAAACGTCATGTGTATTCCTACAACACGCTCATCGGAGCCCATAAAAGTGTTTGGGGACATTTCATAACATTTATTGAACTTTTTACACTCTTATTTACACACTTAGAAGGATCGAGTTCAAATTTATAAACCCGTGAACCATCCCTAGATGTCACGTGTGTTCCTACAACACGCTTGGCGGGGCCCATGCGGGTGTATGATTACATATGACCCTTTAGTGTACCTATGCTTATACAAACTATAGTACTTGTGCAACGGGATTTTGAAATATTTAAAAAGATCTTCTACGACAGCCTATATAAATTGGCATATGATGTAGTCACTTCGTATTTTGCTTGTAAACAACATATTAAGTGTATAACAGATCTCCTAAAATAGCTTGTAGGAGCTTGTATTGGCCGTATTCTTTACGTATTTCATTATGATTTTGTCCCTTACAATATCTCCACTACTCCTATATCTTTGTAGAGAGCTTTCATGTATTGCAAATCATTTTTTAGTGACTTATAGGAGTTCGTACACTTTTCAAGTTTGTATGAATTTACATGCATATTGGTTTCCTTGCTATAATTCACAAAGGATCTTGGTAGTGACTTGTTATCATTTATGTTTGGACCGCTACATATAATTCAAATCTTCGAGTTGTAAGGAATCTGTGCTGATATTAAGTGGTTTCTGACTATGAGACATTTTACCATCCACCACATATTATTTGCCATAACCTTTGGTTAGACTTCTGTATGAAAGAGGGCTCTCCTACATCTGCCTGTAAATTCCTTTATTTGTATGTGATAAGTCTCCTACAATAGTTCGTAGGAGATTGATACATTTGCTTGACACCTAATTGTTGTTGCCTGTTAAAGTGTCGTGGTGTCTGTTGCATGACGCCTGGTTCAATTCTTTTGCATTTGCTCGTTGATATTCAATCAAATACTTCAGAACTTTAATTGGCATTTGCATTTTTATGTTTGATAAACCATTCAAATATCATTCTTGGTTATTCATCAGGGTTTAGACCCAATCATATACTCCTTTCATGTGTATTTATCATTTAGAATTTGGACTTTATTCCCTGTGTTGTATTCAGGTTTACATGTATATATAACTTGAATTTGGCCCATGGATGAGTTAAGAGTCTCATAGTATCACTGCAATCAACACCATATATTTGCTTCATTTGTTCACTCTATATTGGTTATCATTCATGATCGAGGTGCTTTACCTTGTTGCTTACAATGATATTCTTTGAAGAGGACTTTGAACCATCATTGGTAATCAAGTTATATTCCTATCGCTTCACCTTTCATCACTCGAAGGTGAGGTATACTCATTACAACTCCGTTCATGCTTATTGATGTTTTATCAACTTCAAAATTTCAGAAAAGTTTGATTTCCAATCCCTTTTAATTTCATTGCTAAAGAATGAGATGTTAATGCTTTCATACACCATGAGTCTTTGGTTATTTATAAGAAATTTGAATGTTTTCCAATTTTTCATTGATTATCATTTGCATTCAAAATGGTAACTCCTCATCATTTTATCAAAAATTTGATGTTAATATTAAATCAAGCTCTTTATTGATTATCCACTTTATTTATGTCCATATTTCCAGTTAAGTTTAATGTCAAAGTCCTTTGTGTCCAAAGTCTTGCTCGAGTCCTCTTTAGTCCAAATCAAGTTCTTGCTTGAGTTCTAGTATCAATCTCAAGTGCTATGTCCCCTGCCATCTTTAGAGTTCAATCAAATCCAAGTCTTATATTATTTTGCTCAAATTATAGTTCAAGATTCATTTCAAATTCAAGTTTATTTGGATTCAAGTTAAGTTTCTTTGATGTCCAAATAAAGTTCACAGTTTGTTCCAAGTTCTTGTCTTATTTCAGAAAAAATTTTGGCAACCTCCCAGCATCTCCCCCGTTTAGGAGAAAAAATCAAGAGGCAGCATACCCGCCACGTCAAGAAAGACGTGCACAGTTGGTGTTTGTAAGACACCGCGGCCGTAATGTTTTTGTCATCCACCACGCCAAAAAAGGTGTGCATGGGTTTTTAAAAATAGATTTTTGAAAAAGCCATTCTTTATTGCCCCGCCGTGCTAAGAAATATGCATAGGGATCACCTGCTTCGTTGTAAGCATCGCACCAAGTTCCCTCCCACCACACTAAGAAAAGCGTGCATGGTTGGTCCCTTGGAACGCCACGAACACCGAAAAAGGACTTTATTGGGATTATCCACCTCGTCACAATTTCCTCCCACCATGCTAAGAAAAGCACGCATGGGTGGTTATTCTCCCCGTCGCAAGTGCCGAGGGCGGGCTCTGCAAAGTTTAGTATGTTATACCTTGGCGACCGACGAGGTGGTGGTGGTACGCAAATCAAGACAAACACTTCTCCTTAATTAATTGCAATAAGACGTAATTAATTATATTTAATTTTGATTAATAATAATTAACAATAGTTAATTATAATTAATATCAATAAATTATAGTTAATCATAATTAAATATAATTAATAATAATTAGACCTAATTGATAATAATTAATAAATAATTATGATTAAATATAATTAATAATAATTAACTATAAATAATTATAACTAATTATACTTAACCCTAATTATGAGATGATTTGAGAAAAATTACAAGAATTGAACAGGAATTGATAATAATTTCTCTAAAATAGGATTCATGTTGGAATTTGAGTGGGATCTAAGCTAAATCATGACTCTGTCAATCTCAAAACAATTTATATCCTCTGTTTCTCTCTTATAGCCACAAAATCTAAGGTTTATTAAGAGAGATTATTCTGAGCGGAATCCGAATGCGTTCGGAGTCGAATTCGGGCGCGCCATGTCATCAGATGCACTAGGCCCCGGTGATGTGGCACACCCTAATTTGCCTCCGAACACATTCAGATTCCACACATAATAATTTTTCATTTATTAAACATATAGTTTGGTAGTTTTATGGGATTTGGCTTGGAATAGCATGTGTAAGGGAGAAGTTACCTTCACAGCAAGAGCTCTCGTAATGGCTTCCGATCAAAATATTTGGAGGTCCGATCCGATAGGAAAGGAGCGTCGTTTGGTAGAAGAAAATGGGTGGCTCGAGTAGGTGGAGCTCCAGCTAGATCAAGGTTTTAGAATTGGATTGGAGGAAGGAGCTCGGATCTGGGTCGTGAAGGTGGAGGAGGTACAGAAGAAAACTCTTTCTTCCCCTCTTTCGTTCGGCAGCCTTACAGGAGTTACTCACCCAGAATGCGAACTCAACGGAGTCGAGTCTTTTCCACCTTGGGAGAATGATGCAGATATCCAACCGTCTATGCCTATCTAAGGATCGAGGAGCTGAAGATTGACGACCAAGATCACTTTATTTTATTTTAGTTTATTAAGTGTATTTTGATTTAATTTTTGAAATTTCCATTTTTACCCTCTTGTCTTATGTAATACCAAAGGGAAAATGTTTCTTTTAATTTCTTTTGTGGCCTACATATAGAGGCCCCTTCTCTTGTATTAGGTTTGATGGAATTATAATAAAAAAAATTTTGTTTTGTACTTGTGTTCTTCAGGAAGAACGTTAGTGAAATCCCTATGGGAGGGAGTCGGAGTTTCCACCAACTGCAGGATGGGTCCGGGCTCGTGGCTTGAAGTCCCTTGGAGGAGGGCAACGTAGCACCCGTCAGTCTTTCGAAGAGTCCAAGGCTCACGGTTTTATCTTTCATCTTTTGTTTTTGTTCCTTCTTGTTGTTTCTAGTCATCATCTTCATCCTCTACCTACTTCCACCATCACATCGTCTCCATCTCCACCATGCTATCGGCCACTTACCCACCCCATTCAAACCGTCGATCTAACCCATCCGCTACCCTTCCCTTCCCCACGTCAGCACCACCATCTCACGCCACCGTCCCCTCACCCAACCAAGCCCAACCCGCCGGCCTCCCTATCCCCTCCTCTTGGATTCCACATTAAATGCCCCATTTAATACCTTCCATGTTTGGCTACATAATTTTTGGGAAAGAATTCGAATTCAAATTTAATTGATTTGAATTTCTAAAACTTCCCAAATCAATCCAAAAAATTTAAGAGAGCCATTCACTCTAGTTAAAACCTGAAATTAATTTCAGATTTTAATTAATCCATCAATCATTTATACCATGGCCCACATACAACGAATTTAGACACAAATACCCCTCTCTCTCTCATGGCCAGCCCACCCCCTTATTAATTCTCTTTAATCCTAGCCTCAATCAATTAACATTTAAGTCCCCAAATTATGCTCAATTGAAATTCAAATTAGGGCTGAATTAAATCATCCCTATTTGAAAATAATTGAGGTAAGCAATCAAACCTTTCTTAGGATCCCGCCTTCCTCCCTCATACCGCCAGCCTGCTCATTCATCTCCCCTCTCTAACTGTCCATCTCCCTCTCTGAGAACACAAAACTAATTGAAGTGGAGGGGAGTACCACAAGAGAACCCTCAATCCCCTACACCTCTTCCTTTTCTCCAAACTGAACACGAGAGCTTGAAATTTTCCTAACGGAATTGCTGTCCAGAAATTCTGAGAGTTAGCAAACTGCTGTCCAACTAATTTCTTCCCCTTCCAACTGATCAACGAATTCCAGATTTTCCCTGATTTAGCTGCTATCTAGAATTCTGGAAGAAATAAAATTGCTGTACATAATTCTTCACAAGTGCAGACTGTTGTCCATTCTACCAAGGCAGCTGTCCAGACAATTCGGCACTTGTTCTTTGCTGTCTCGCCATGCCCAGCAAATGAAAGCCCCAAAGCTGCTATTTTAAGTAGACCAACCTATTGTCCACCTATTCCTTTCAGCCCAAACTGATATACCCTCAACGAAGAAGACTTCAGTTGTTATTTGGCACTTTCCCAGACTCAAAACAACAAAGTCTCCCATTAACCCCATACCCGTTCTACATCAGCTTGGTATCAAGGCATGACTAGCATGCATTACATGTGCTAGATGCATCCTAGGAGTCTACTTAACTATCCCTTAGCTTGTTTACATGCATATGATCACATTTTTATTTTACATCGCTATTTTATTTTTTTGTCCACTATTTTCCTGCACTCATTTAGTGAGTTGTAAGGAAGAAAACTCTTTCTCCAGGGAGTTAAGTAAACAAGGAGGAGAGATCTGTATTCATTTCTTCTAATGCTGTTTGTTATTCTTTAGTTTCAAATAGCTTTGGTCATTTCATCTTGGGCCACCAGGATGCTAATCAGTCGTTTAGAGTGTCCAATCTTTGGCATCCTCCACCCCTCGACTGGTTAAAGGTTAACATGGATGCCTCTCTAGTCTCTTCGTACAGAGATAGAATTGGAGGGGTTTTCTGAGATTGCAAAGGAAAATTTTTGTTGGCATTTGGAAAATCTTGTGTTCAATGGGACATTTCACAATCGAAACTTTAGCAATACATTCTTTGAAGGATGTAATCAAAGATTGGATGTTCAAATACAAAGGTATTATCATTGAAGGTGACAACTCTAACATTATTTCGTTTCTTCATGGTGCTTGGAATAATGGCATCCATAAGGAGGAGAATCTAGATTTTCTAAAGGATTTCAACTTTGTCCTTTTTAATTGTATAGGGAGGATTAGGAATAAGTTAGCAATTTTGTGTGCTAACTTTGCTCTTTTTAGTAACTTTATTTGGGAAGATTTTAGTTTGAATAAGGTTCCTCCTTTCATTTTTAATTTGATAGAGGAATCGACTTTGTAGGTAATTTTCTTTGCCTTTTTTCTTTTATTGCAACCATTTGCTTCTTCTTAAAAAAAAAGGTAGTTGAAATAAAGGAACAATATGTGAGACACTTGAAGGGGGTGGTATCACATAAGTTTGAGAAAGAAATTTTGAAGGAGGAAAGGTCTGAAGCAAAGAATCAAACTCCCTAGTTCATCTGAAAGAATAAGAAATATGCTACAAAACTAGTTACATTTGTGTTAGTGAATGGATACCACTAGGTGCCACGACCTACATCCTCTAAGATGGAGGAAATTGTACTAATCAGATTTGGTAGGTCGTTGATCCCTGCTCCCAAATTTGAAAAGTTGGCATCAATAGTGGCTAAGAACAAAGATCAAGATGGGAACAAACAAACTATTGAAGCCAAGGGAATGAGGCCTAAATCACCTAAAAAGTAGTATGTTCCTAAGAAAGTCAATAAAGTTGAAGATACCTAGATTTTACCTGATGTCCCTGATCTCCCTATCCAGGAATCTGAGGACTCTACCTTACCCGATCTATGAGCTATTACCCTTCAAGCTCCTTAATCACTTCCTAGAGTGCATGTCCCTCATCTTGTAATAGATGCCACCTTTCTGACTACCAACCCTTGGACAATCAAAGGGGAAGGGGTAGATCTAGACATGGACCAAGAGATGGTTAATCAAATGTCAGAAGAGCCTACCTCTATAGACAACCTTAAGATGCAAAACATTATTTCCAAATTTTGTTAGAAGGAGTACAAAGAAATATTAATTTATGTTGGATTATTACCATTCGACTATGTGATAATTGATGATAGACTAGTCAACAAGGTAGTTCAAGAGATTAGGGATATTTGAAAAGGAAGGAAGATACAAAAGCTCTTTACCCAAAACTTGATGATTTACTTATGGAAGAAGATGTGGTCATCAACAGTA
Organism: Dendrobium catenatum; assembly: GCF_001605985.2. Taxonomy (NCBI): domain Eukaryota; kingdom Viridiplantae; phylum Streptophyta; class Magnoliopsida; order Asparagales; family Orchidaceae; genus Dendrobium; species Dendrobium catenatum. The sequence continues at coordinate 14,345 of NW_021319438.1, forward strand.
TCTACATGGTTAAAACTAGGGGATCAATTAATGAAATTGAGCAAAGTAAATGTCGCTCTAGTAAGTAAGAAGGTTCAACGGTTGTTGATTCAGATTCCAATGGATTAGTGAGGGCTAATGATGATGATCAACATATCAAAAAACATGAGGTACAAGTTTCATACATGTTGCTATAGGTCAAAGAAATGTAAGGGCAATTTGATAAGTTAGAATAGCCTTTAATTAATCAACAACAACCTTTCGTTCATGTACTGACTGATTAGGCCAAAAAGCCAGAATCCATATCTAAGGTCCCTAAGTCAATATCAACAATCTCTCCAGTCTAGTAACTAGTTCTTTCAGCTCCCCCTGTCTAACAAAAAATTCCTTCAGTTCTTCCACCGCCAGCTCAAAAATATGTTAAGTAGTTGATTGAGATTAAGGTAAGGGAGGACTCAGCCCATTCCCAAGGGATTGCATTGAAAGTTCATTTGGGATGTTAAGCCCTATGAACTTAGTCCCAAGCTAACCAAGAGGGGGGGTGAATTGGTATTTTAAAAACTCTTTTCACAAAGAATAAAAATCGCATAAACCAAATCACACCACAGAAATAAATGCCGAATTAAAAAGTGTAGAAGCAAGAAAAAGAACACAGAAATTTATAGTGGTTCCGTCGACTCGACCTACGTCCACTCCTTGGAGGCACCCTCCAAGTTATTGCACTACAAAATGAGTCTCCTTATCCCCCATGGCTAGGCGGATGAAGCCCTCACAAAGAATTCGTTTTGCCACCTCGGCAAGGCGAGAACCTACCTCTGCTTTTCTCTCCTTGAAGCTGGCAGAAGAAACCTCAACCAAAGCAAACTCCTACACTCTATCGGACCCTATCCACGGAGATGAAAAACTCCAGACTAAAGACAAGCAGAGCGATCCTAGAAGCAACCCTTGTGAATCCCCTCCATCAAGTCCCCCTCACAAGATTCCTCTCTCTCTCTCCTCTCTCTCTTTCCCTCTCCTCAAGGTCCTTCATCAGGTCAATAGGCAGTAGCCCAAAGGTCTTTGAAAACTGTTGAACCAAGAGCTCTTAAATAGAGTGCTCAAAAGAAGTCTCATTATATGCAAGTACCGCACCCCCGGACTTTATCGTCCAGGCATATGGACATCGGCCTGGGACCGATCATACAAAACTTAGAGATCAACCAGAGCTACGCCCTGGATACACTCCTGAGACGATTGAAATTTGCTTGATCGTCCGCATCCCAGATACGTCACGATCTCTGGCCATCAGTATCAAATCATGAAGGCAAATCGTCCTGAGCATCACGCCCTATTTTTAGGCTGGCCGATATTTACTCCGTCCTGAAGTATTAAGTTTTTGTGATCCATCTATGGCCGATCTTGGATCGTCTGGACGATATTATTCGATCAACATCCTTATATACATCCCTGATTTTGATCAATTAAGGCATTAATTTGTAATTCTCGACGCAGCCGATGCCTTGGATCGATCCTGGCCATATTTAAAAATACAGTAATAACCTTAATTGTCATGGGGTATGTTCTTTTACTTTTTGAAGCTTATCATCTGGCCGATACACGTATCTCCAGGCCGATGTGTTAATTCGAGCTGCTCTTAATTAATGATCCTGAATTAGAGTCTCTATTTTGAACTCATGATCTCATCGCCAGCCGATCCAAGATCGCCTTGGCCGATGATGAGCAAAAATAGAGATTCTAAATCCTCAGTGATGTGGTGTGTAGGGTTACTTAGTATCAGATCTCTTGGAACCATTACAAGTAGAGCTCAAAAGGTGAAAAACAAAAAGTAACAGACCTGACTCAACCCTAAAACTACGCAACTCCTGAACTGCTTCATTCGTGATCGTCTCGCGATCTTCGATTCCTGGAAAAGTTAGAAGCAACAAGTAGTCTTCAAGAGAAAATAGTGTTTGTATCATCATACAAAACATAGCATCGAAAATATAGAATTGAAAGCAAATCTCCCCCTTTTGATGGGATGGCAAACCAAGTAGTAAAATTTTAAAAAAGGTTCATTAA
>NW_021319438.1:21804-85150 GCF_001605985.2 Dendrobium catenatum
AAAAATGTTGAACAAGAGCTCTTAAATAGAAGAGCTTCAAAGGAGCTCATTAATTGCAAGTAGCCGACTTTATCGTCCAGGCCGATATGGACATCGGCCTGGCCGATCAGTACAAAACTTAGAGGATCAACCAGAGCATCGCCCTTGATACACTCCTGGACGATTGAAATTTGGCTTGATCGTCCCGACCGATCTCACGATCGTCCTGGCCGATCAGTTGAAATCAGAGGCAAATCGTCCTGAGCATCACACTGTTTTTGTGCTGGCCGATATTTATCATCCTGAAGTAACTAAAGGTTTTTGATTAGATCATCTTGGCCGATCTTGCGATCGTCCAGGACGATATGATCGTATCAATCATCCTTAATTACTCCCTTGATTTCTTGATCAATTAAGGTATAATTTGGTAATTTCATCCAGACCGATCCTTGGATCGTCCTGGCCGATAATTTAAAAATACAGTATACCTTAATTGTCTATGGCGGCTAGTTCTTTCTGTTTTGAACTTATCATCCTGGCCGATAGTGTGTGTAGGGTTACTTAGTATCAGTCTCTTTGACCATTACAAGTAGACTCAAAGGTGAAAAACAAAAGTACAGACTGACTCAACCCTAAACCTACGCAATCCTGAACTAGCTTCTTCGTGATCGTCCGATCTTCGATTCCTGAAAAGTTAGAAGCAACAAGTAGTCCAAGAGAAATAGTATTTGTCAATCATCAAAACATAAGTCATGAAAAATTAGATTTGCAACATGCATCTATTCCAATAGGTCGACCCTACCCCGATGAATATGATTATGTCCCTTATTCTAAGGGCTTTGTGCCACCATTCTTTAAAATTTTCACCGATTTTGAAGACCTGAGATAGTATCTAGCCCAATTTTTGAGTGAGGTGCTACAACACAGGAGAGTCAGATTCTCTACTATTTTGCCAATTTGTTAGTAGTCTCCTGGAATTGCTTTTGAGTGCTATGTTAATCTGCCTAATAGTTCAATAGGAACCTTTAACAAACTAGAAAATACATTCTTAAAGAGATTTTTTAGAGCATACCAGTGTACTATTATAGGCGATCTAGTTTTTAAAAAGAAAAAGTTAAGAGAGCTATTGGTTGAGTAGATTTTCAGGTGGTGAAACCTCTCGATGAAATATGAAACTTAGTTGTACGAGAAACATTGAAGAATATCCACGAGCCTGTTGCTTTTCTCCTAAAAGGTTTCACAATAAAGACTTTTGAAAAGCTTCTAAACAGAGCAAGTATGCTACAAGAAGTGGCTCCCAAAATGTCATTTATAAAGGATATGTCTGGTGAAAAGAAAGTTGACAAGCCCATCAAGTCCTTTGAAAAAAGAGTATCAATCATTTCAATAGTAGATAAAGGAAAATAACCTATAGAAAGTAAACCTAGTCTTCTTCGACCATAGCCTCCTAAAAGGCAATCATTCCAGATAACCCCTCAACCTATTAGAGAACCTTGTTCAACCTGCATTAAAGAGAGGTTGGCTAGACATACCCATTTAAAATAGAATTAGCAAGAATGATATTTAGGAGTCGTCCAAAGAAGCCAAATTTCAAACTACTAGAGGCTAAGAGGCTAGAGGAAACATATAAGAAAGATGATCCTAAGTACTATCCTTACCACTGTATGCTTGATTATCCAAATGAAAACTACATTATTTTCAAAGACTAGATAGGGAAGAATTTTAGGAAATGTAATATCATCATACCTAAATAGTACCTTTTAGACCTAGATAAGGGATCGGTCAATGCTATCTAAGGTAATCATTCTAATATTTCTCTGTCAATTAAAGATGGTTGGGATATTACTCTATCCTAGTCATTTACAAAGTTAATTAACAAATATTTTCATCTTTCTCAACAACTATCGATGAGAGCCTAGGGCTTGATCTAGGAGATTAACCTATAGGCTTCACTAGAGGATGTTGAGCTGCTTCTCTCTTTAATAATTATAAGAACTATTATATTAAATGAAAAAGAAAAGATTGATGTTTTTGTAGAGAAGAAGTGTACTGATGAGATATGTATTTGAGCGGTAGATAGTGGCATAAAAACCACATTACTAATCATGTTATCTAACTTTTACTTTGTCCTATCAAAGACAAGGGTCACAAATTTAATAAAAACCATCCTTCTGCTTCAGTTATGATGTTTAACCATGAAAATGACTTGTAAACTAACTCTTCCTTAAAAGAAATTTAAAATCTTGTTAAGATCACTCAAGAAGTCTAAAAACTTGGCCTTCCTGATTTGACTCCTCATAAGAAAGTCAAATCTGAGGTCTTATCAAATAGTGATTTCCCCCAAATCATTTTTTAGTAGAGTCCTATCATGATATGTTTTTTAGATTCTAACTCCCACTTAGAAAAATGATAATGTATAGCCTATAGAGAGAGCATAGACCTCGACCTAATTTATCCCCCCTATCAGATCATGGAGGTACAACTTTGGGGTCGTACAGTCTTACCCATTAGGCTTCCTCCCCAAGAAGAAAGGCAAGTAAGTTGTCTCTAATAATCTCATTCCAAATTCTCCTCAATAATCTAATCTTCCTACAAATCCACTGATCCTGAGTTCGATGTTCCTAAGGTTGATTTTAATGTCCTAGCTCATCTTAGGAAGTTGCCAGCTAAGTTGAGTATCTATGATGCCCTGATCCTCTCAAAAGAATAAAGGGATACTTTAATCGAAACACTCTTGATTTGGAGATTTTCTTAGCTCAGTTGACTTTGACCTCTCATGATGAAGCCTTCTACTTCAAGGAAATCTCATGAGTAACTTTTTTTGATGTGAACTTATTTCTAGGTACTATAGATCATAATTACCCACTTTACATTACTATAAATGTGGGAAATTTTAAGTTATCAAGAGTTTTAGTTGATCTGGTTACATCGGTCAATGTGATGAATGTAAGGACTCTCTCATACCTAAGAGTTGATACTAGCAATCTCTCAATTGATAAGTTGGTGCTTCACAAATTTAACAAAAAGAAAGAGAATGGTTTGGGTTCAATCACCCTATTTTTAATTATTGGTGAACTAAAAAAAATGTAAATTTTCATATCATTGATTTAGCAATATCCTTTAATGCACTCCTAGGTAGGCCCTAGATTCATGAATATAGAATGACTCATTCTACCCTACAACAATATGTTAAGTACTAATGAGACATCATTGAATATGTGATTAAGAGTAATTTGTAACTATTTTATATTCAAGAGATTGAGATCTATGAGGATACCACATACTACACACCAAAAAGGGCCTCTTTCTATTATAAGGTTGAGATCAACATTAAGGAGAAAAAAACTGAGCAAAGCTCCAATTAATATCAAGAATGAAAGGGGAAAAAAGAAAAAGATAAAAAAGTATACGAATAAGATATTGAAGATGACCTCGAGATTGTAGTTTTTAGGCCTCCAAACATGTTACCTCAAAGAGGTGGGAGTATGGCTCAGAGGTCATGCGGTCAAGGTCATGCTTCATTTGAAATAAGAACAATCTTAGTGCATATTGATCCAAAATAAAGTTTCGATGAAGAACTAGAAAATAGGGTGTTATGATCCCTTTTAATTATCGTAAAATCAATCCTCCTCCAAAATTTGATCTCACTTTAGAACAAGATAGTGACCCTAAGTTTGATGTTCCAAAAGTTCAAAGTGACGAGCCTAAATTAACCATATATAAAAATCTTAGTAAGAGAATCGATGGCATAACCTTAACCCCACTGTTTATAGGTAGGGTTATAGGGTTGGTTATTAAAGATTATTCTAACCTAAATGGTTAAGTATGAAAAGTCCAGAAGTTTTATCCTGGCTCCTCCTCCCTAGGGAAAGAAGAGGATACAACACTTCAGGAGGAAGATTTCAAAAAATTAATGGAATTGCCTTTTGGCTACTTTCCTGATGATGTTAGAAGTCTTATCTCTAAGAGACTCGCATCGAGTTGATTGACTAAGAGTCAAGCTCGATACCACGAAAGCCTTTGGTAGATAAAAAAATAAGATAAATTCAATTAGTGGTATTAGCTTTGGCATCATTAGTTTTTTTTTATGATAATAAATATTTTCTTGTGATAATTGATCATCCTAGATATTAGAATGTCCCAATGGAAGTCATCAAAAACCTCAATAGACTTTCTTTTGAAACTTTGGATGACAACGATAAACTTCAAGTTCGGGATGCAACCCCTAAATTTGAAAAAGATATTAAATCAATAGTTGACGAATTGAAAGAGGTTAACTTGGGAACATAAGACGACCCTCGCCCACATTCATAAGTTTGTTATTGAGTGGGGATGAGTCTAGGAATTCGATTTAATTTCTTTATGAGTTTAGGGACTGCTTCACCTATACATATAATAAACTTTCAAAATTTTCTACCGATATAGTAGTCCATAAACTCTAAATCTTACAGAATGTCATTCCCATCAAACAATCTACTCAATGCATACTTTCAGAGATCAAACATAAGGTTATTTTCAAATCAAGAAATTTCTTGAGGTTGAATTTATTCAAGAGGAACAAAACCCCTCTTGGGTAGCTAGCATCATACGAGTTCAAAAGAAGAATGAACAAATTTAGATTTGTGTAGACAATAGAGATCTGAATAAGGCGTATCCAAAGGACAAATTTCCTTTACCAATACCTAAGCTTATGGTGGACATTGCTTTCTGACATGTTGTTTTCCCCATTATGGATAGCTTGTGTGGTTATAATCAAATCAAGATGGCCCCAAAAGATTATAGAAATATTGCATTTAGAGCTCATATAGGAATCTTTTGTTGTAAGGTGATGCCATTTGGCCTTAAGAATGTTGGTGCAACTTACCAGAGGGCCATGACTCATATCTTTTATGACCTAATCCACAATCAAGTTGAGTGCTACATTTATGATTTGGTTGTCAAGAGCAAAGTTAAAGAGGTTAACGTATATGACTTAAAAGTAATTTTTGGCCAGTTGCATCGCTGAGACCTAAGGAATCCTTTGAAGTGTGCTTTTGGTATCACTTTAGGAAATTTTTTGGGCTTCATAGTGAGGCACTGCATAATAAAAATTGATCCTGCTGAAAGTAAAACCATCTTAAATATGCCATCTCTTAAGAACCTTACCCACCTAAGGTCTCTTCAAGGTAGGCTGGCGTGTATAAGGAGGTTTATATCTAATCTTTCTAGAAGATGTCAACCCTTATCTATCTTAGCCAAAAAGGATATCAAATTCATATGGGATGAGAGTTGTCAAAATCATTTTGATAGCATCAAAGAATATCTTACCAACCTGCCAGTCTTGGTAGCCCTTATTTTGGATAAACTTCTTATTCTTTATACCGCTGCCCTTGATGAGTCACTTGGCGCTCTTCTAGCTCAAATCCAAGATGAAGGGAAAGGGAATGCTCTCTATTACATGAGCCAAAGACATCTCCCCATGAAAAGCAGGTACCCTTCAATCGAGAAGTATTATCTTGCTTTAGTTTTTGTAGCCCAAAAACAAAGATATTACATGCTTTATCATCAACTGAGATTGATTTCCAGAGTCAATTCCTTACAATATCTTATGACATGACCTATATTATCAGGATATCTAGGATGGTAGTCTATGATAATACTTCAATTTAAAAAAACTTTCATTCCCCTGCGTGTTGTGAAAGGGTAGGTCATTGCTGACATCCTTGCGGTACACCTACTGCCGGTAGATTCTCCTTTAAATGTTGATTTACCAATGAATAAATCATGAGTTTAAAGGAATCTAAAGTTTGTATTTAGGAACTATATTTTTATGGTGTGGCATCTAATCAATGGGGAAAGACCCAAAAATCTATAATCCCCAAAAAAGCTGGAATTGGCTTAATTTTTATAACATCAGGGAAGGGAATGATGCATTTTTTTATCATTTATAAAAGCCTTAAACTAATAATAAGGTTGAATATGATGCCTTGATTACAAGTTTGGAACTTACAATCCTAATGGAGATTAAAGAGATTAAATTCTTTAATAAATCTCAACTGGTGATAAACCAAATTATAAGAACCTATAAGGTTTGGAATCCTACTAAACTACTCAAATATCACCAGTAAACCAGTCATTTGCTTGAGCAGATCCCTATCAACACTTTTTATAGAATTCCCTGTGGAAGTAATTCTATGGAAGATGCCCTAAAAAAGATCATAAAGGAATTTGCATGTGCGGAAGAAGACTCTATTCATATACAGATTCAAGGTAATCAGGTTGTATGTCTTATAGATTTAGAGCACATCAATAAGAAATCTTCCTAGGTCCTTTTTATCTCTTCAACTACTGAAGGAGAAGGCAATTGGAGACAACCATTAATCAACTACCTCCAAGAGGGAAAACTTTGCCAGGATAAATCCCTCACCAACCAGATCAAGAAATGTGACCTTTCATATACACTTGTGAATAATATGTTATACCACTAATCACTTGATCAGATGTGGCTATGTTGTTTATACAAATGAGAGGAACTAAAAATTATTAATAAGGACCATTCTAGATAATGAGGTGCTCATAAATCAGGTACTAAGAAGAAATTGAAAATAAAATGACTTGGATACTATTGGCCTATGATTATTGATGATTATATAAAAATTACAAAATAATATCATTAATGTCAAGTAAATGGCATGGTTTTGCAACACCCACCTTACATGTTGCTTCCCATCAAAGGGTCATCGCTTTGATTTAGTAGTGACTGATTAGTTCTCAAAATTAGAGGAAGGAGTTTCCCTAAAAAACACAATGTCACACAATATTTTGAAATTATTTAATGACTATATTATATATTTATTTAGTGTCCCCCATTGGATCATATCTGATAATAGGTCTGCATTAAAGTCTACAAAAATTAACAATTTCACAAGGCACCATAATATTGATTGTAGGTATTCAATAATCTATTATCCTCAGGCTAATGGATTGGCTAAGGCCTTTAACAAAACTTTGGTGAAGATCATTAAAAAGACCCTCAATGATAACAAACATCAACGAGATGAGAGGTTGGTGGGATCCTTGTGGGCTTATTAGACTACTTATAGGACCCAACCCAATCCACTTCGTTCACACTAGTGTATGGGTCCAAGGCCTTACTCCCCCAAGAATTAAAGATTCCCTTACTTAGAATTGTGGTACAGAAGCAAATTACAACCAAATAGAATGTAAAAAACTAGCTAGAACAACTTAAAGGCCTTGAAGAGCAGCATCTCCAAGCTCAACAAATTTTATATTTATATAAAGCTTGAATGGTTCAAGTGCATGGTAAGTTAATGCAACCTAAAATCTTCCAAGTAGGAAACTTGGCCTTGGTTCTTCAGAGGCCTATCTTAGTGTACTGAAAAATTGGTGGGAAAGGACCCTTCATCAGAGAAATAGTCTACGAAGGGGTCTCATATCGCTAGTGGATTGTAAAGAAAATCACCTAATGTTACCTATAAATGGGCTTTTCCTTAAGAAATAATATACTTGTAGTTGCTCAAAGTTTCAATCAATAAAATGTTTTGATATCCTGAATTAAGTTTAATCAATTATATTCATACTTTTTAAATAATTTCAAAAAAGATCATAAAAAATATCAATCAATCCTCTCCTATTTGCTTTTCCTTAATATTAGGTGTTGTATTCCCTTAAGCTTTGATCCTTTGTGACGGGAATATTTCAACACCATTATACGATCATCCAACCTCGATCCTCTATGATGGACATATTTTGACTCCATATAATCATCTAGCTTCGATCCTTTATGATGGATAGATTTCAACCCCACCATGCAATCATCCAGACTTGATCCTCTATGACAGACATATTTTGACTCCATCATATGATCATCAACCTTTGATCATTTGTGATGGGTATATTTTGACCCCATCATATGATCATCTAGCTTCAATCCTCTATGATGGGCATATTTTGACCCCATTATACTATCATTAAGGTTTAATCCTCTATGATGGGCATATTTCAAATCCATCATATAATTATCCAGACTCAATCATCTAGGATGAGCATATTTTAATCCCATCATACAATCATCCAACCTCAATCTTTAGTGATAGGCATATTTTGACCCCATTATATGACCGTCCAGTCTCAATCCTCTATGATTAGCATATTTTGACCCCGTCACACGATCATCCAGCCTTGTTCCCCTATGATGGGAATATTTCAACCCCACCACATGATCATCTATTAGTGGTGGATAATGCCCTTTATGGCACTAGCCTAATATCAAATCAACATTAATTTACTAAGGTTTAGTCCTTCCTCAACTTGGGATTAAAGTACCAACTTCTACCCTTCCATTTGTTCAACTCCAATATGTGCACTAAAACTTTGTTATACTTCACATATTCGGGGTCCATTTGTTGACCTCATTTTTATATGAGGTCACTAAGTCCTACCTGGGTTTCTTTCTTATGACTTGATTATTGGAAGATTTCCACATTTTAATCATGTAAGACCCAATAAAAATCTAGCCCTAATCAAATTCAAATTCTACTTTTCAATTCAATCTCTAATCCCACTTTCAAAAAACCTTCCATTAACCTTCAAATCATATACAATAAATCTTAACCATTTATTTGATTATCCTTGATTTGGATAGTTCAAACCCAACCATTCAAGTCCAAAATCCAATATAAATCCAAGATTCTAAATGAAATCCAAGGGTTAAGGACCCATGTCCTAAAACAATTTTTGGAAGATTTTTCAGTCCCTTTGAAACCTAGTAAAATCATCTCTGATTTAAGGTCTATCAATTGCATATTTTTAAACATGTCTCTAAGATCAACTCAAGAAGTTGTAGCTTAATCTAAGTCTCCTAGCCCCAAAAGTGGAATATTTCCAAGGGCTGTAAAACCTTTAAATATTTACAATCTATGCCATTAGACTTGCCACCTTATGGAATTTGACCTTGAGACCCTTCCAAAAACCTCCAATCATGTTCAAAACCCTTAGTATGAAATATCGACTAGTCATATCTTGACCGATGTTTGACTAAAGGTAAAAATGACCAAATAACCTATAAGCGTAATTTTTTGTTTTTCCTTAAAGTTCAACATGGCCTAACAATATAAAACCTCAAAGCATATTCCAATGGATCTTAAATATAATTAGGAACTCATTGTAACCCATCCCACCCTTTAGTTTGACCTAGTTCACCAAGTCAACTATGGTTGACCAAAAGGCCCTTAAAAGATTCAAAAGCCTTAGTGTAAAGAATAATTGTTTTCCTGCATCCCCTAAAGCTTCTTGATAAAAAAACCCATTTGTTAGGGCTTTCTACACTGTGAGAAATCTAACCTATGCTCCCTAGATAGCTAGGTCAATCAAGTGTGAAAGGAACATTTAATACAATAAAATCCCACTATTGAATTGAATGCTCTTACCAACTCGATCCTCCCTATAAATTTTTGTAAAAGTTCATCAGCGGAACTGCTCAGATCATATGGGAGAAGTCATGATGTTACGAAGATTTGCGGGAGATTGAAGATGCAATCATAACCATTGATCTAAACCAACAGCTCCTATTATTTCCAATGGTCTCAGACTACTTTAAATCCCAACTGTTTGATCCTTAACCTAACGGTTAGGGTTTAATCGACATTATCCATTCATCTCCTAATCATTTCCCCACCAACCTAAAGAGACTATGTGGAAAGTGTGCAGGTGACTTAATAATTAGGCATTTAATTTCATAGGAAAATTAAGGGATCTTTAAAAATTAATATCACCTAATCTACTTTACTAAATTAAGAGTTCTAGACTCATTGGAATGATCTCAGGGAGATCTTAAAATGCCCTACGATTCCAAGCCATAATTCTTCATGTATTTATTTCAAATCCAATAATAACATTTATTTCATTTATGCATTTATGGTTAAATTATGTGTCCCATGGTATGGCACTTTGGGATATTAATCTTTGGCATGTTAAACACATGACCAAAATTTCTTCCATATGTTTGATGAGATTGAGGGTATTATCTTGTCACTTTAGGTTTAGTGCTCATGGTTTGACCCCCTAAGTTTAAATTGATGTAATGATCTATCTAATGGGATTTAGGATCTATGATTTGGTGTGTGAATTATGTTTAGGATAGAGAGTTTAGAGCCACTAATTTCACCCCCTCCCTTGCCCTAGGTATTATTATTTTTTTTTTAAAGAAATGCAAATTTCATTAAAAAGAAGAACAACTATTACAAACTAGAAAGAAAAAACAAGCCCTATAAAACTATCATAATGGATATGCAATCCACTAAATCCCATTTAAATTCATTGTGGTGATGGGGACACCACTTTTTGAAACAACCTAAAAGGTTGGTTAGTATCCTAGAGTTCCCAAAAGATAAAAAATGAAATATTGTAAAGATCCCATATTTCATTACAATAAATTTAAAAAGGAAAAACAAACCTACAAGGCAACCAAACCAACAACAAACTACTACAAGGAAAAGAACAACTAAAACATTTGCCAAAACATCAAAAGGACCACCATCAAAGTCCTTTGAGATCAACAAGCTCCAATCAATTATAGAAACCGTTGAAACCTCAATTCAACCAACAACAACCACCATGGACGAACAAAATAAAGTCGATGAAGCAATAACACCGACTCCCACATCAAGAGTCCAAGAATCAGCATCTTCACAACTAAAATCATACAAACTGATAATCACCATCACACACCTCACTCTGGCGAGTAAAAAATTAGTAATGATCAATTCCTTCAAGTCTTGAATAAATAAGACTTGTTCTACAAAGAACATCTCCATACCCTTCAAGTCTTCAACCATCATGACCTGAACTTCAAAGATCAAAGCCATAACATCCATAGATCTAATTGGGATATGATCCCATCTAAATCCATCGCCAATACATCCAACCACAAACACCTTGGATGATCCAAACAAAGTTGACGAAACAATAACACCAGTTCTAACATCAAGAGTCCAAAAAACAACCACAACACTAAAGCTAGTTCCAATACTACTAGGAGGAACCAAACAAACTTCCATAAACAAACTGAACAACTTTAAATCAATCACTGCAATATCTCTGGCTTTAACAGACAAAGCCTTCCACATAGTTTCATAACTAGTGGCAATCATACCAAAATCTGCTTGTAACATAACTTTTCCCTTTATAGAGAAAGAGAAACCGATTCTTCTGTCCATAACAAAAACTAATAGAAGAACATCATATCCAAGAGTCTTCAAGAATCCATAAGAAAACAATTCTTCAAAATAGAAAGATCCACCTTTGCCATCCAAACACCAAAACACAACCAATCTCTTGACCATCAACCAATCACAAACCAAGAACACAATTAAAACAAATCTGGAATCAAGACAATCAATAAGACAGAACAATTCCAAACTCCAAATACCACACATAAAACCAAAATTTAGCCAAGCAGAAATGACGAGACAATGAAAAACCTCCTCCAATAACACCTTCAGATTAGTAGCCTCACTAAATTCCATAAAGAATCTAAAACTAGAGTAATAAACACAACAAGCACAACCGATTTCCAAATCAAACCAACGGAGAACCTCCGTTATCAAATGCTCCACCAAACCGATTTTAAATTGGTCACCTCCACAAAAACAAGCCAAAGGAGAACCTCTAATTGACAGACTTCTTCGCATAAAATACCTTCTACGCAAAAATCCAACCAAGAAACTCCGTCAGGTATACCAGGTCGACGGAGGTCCACCGAACTCCAAAGCCCCGATAAAGCTCCAAGATCGCCTCATATCTGATTAGAACACCAAGAAAGTTTAGTCATATCTCTACAAGAATTCCAAAGATGCCAAGAAATCCAAGAACGCCAAGGAGATCGCCTCGCCTCCCCAAAAATGGGCTGAAAGGAAACCTCAACCTGCCAAAATTCACCACATAAATCACTTTCTACGCGAAAAACCAACCAAGGAACTCCGTCGGCCATATAAGGCCTACGGAGATCCACCAAACTCCAAAGCTCCATCAAAACATCAAGATCACCTCTTCTTTGCTTTGCTACGCCCGCTCCTTTTAGGTTAGGAGTTGGTGAGAGATATTACAAAGCATGAAAATAGTAACCTAGTACTTACTTTTAGTGGTTTTATTAACCACCTTAGGGGATTTAACTTGTGCCAAAATTTATTGGGCTTGGGCCTTGAGGTTAGGTGAACTCATGGCCCAAGTTTCACTTGAATTGGTGCCCATTTGGTTTATGAACTAGCAAACCCAAAATCACCGCTTAGATTTGACCTAGAACTTTAATTAATTCATAATTAGTTCATATAAAATCATAAAAATTCACATAAGGTCTCTAATTTTTCATAACGGAACCTTTAATCCAGGAAAAAAATACCCTATGATAGGACCTTTAATTTTATATTAATTTAATTTTTAAAGGAAATTAAAAATTAATTAATTAAAAACATTTGAAAATTTCAAAATAAAATTATAAATAATTAGAAAATCTCCTTAGGTCATTTTAAACATTTGGTGGTGATTCCAGAATGTTTGAGATTGATTTGGATAAAAATCTTAAATCCTCCCTAATCAAATAATTTAAAAATCCCATAAATATCACAACTTTGCAAAATCACAATTAATTCTAGAGAAATCCAATTCAATCAAACTCAAAGCCGTACAACCCTAACTAAAATATACTATTTTCTAAAAATATTAAATCTCTAAAATAAAGTCAAAGTCAAAAAAAATAACTTTTCAGTTAACCGTTGTTTAAAATGAGTTCAAAACTTAAAAAATTCATAACTTAATATAAAAAACTCCAAATTGAGCTAACTTAGAGTCTAATTACTCAGCCTAATGTCTAAAATTTAGGAAAAATATTAAATTCTAGAAATTATTTTAATTCTAGAAATTAACTTTTAACCTGTTAATTAACCCATTAAAATAATTCCAATAATTTTAAAATTTCTAAAAATCAATAATTCACTAAAATTCGAGAACTTTTAATTTAACCTTTCAAACCAACAATCAATACTTTTAATTCATTTTATCAACCCTTAATTCTCAACAAATTAAATCAGTTTAATCAACACTAGTTTCTACTTGATAACTTACGCCTACGATGCTATTTGTTTAGCCGTAAAGAAAGTGAAATAAACTTCACGACCCCGGTGAGCAACATAAGTAGTAACTATTTAGAAATTAAAATATATCTAAATTAAGCTTTAATGTATTAATATTTAAACTCAAACATAAATTTCCCCTTCGACCTTTAGCAAACTTGAACATTACATAACTTTAACAAAATTGCATAGTTTAGGACATTCCAAAGCCATACATCCTACCTTTCACACTTTAGATGGTTTACTAAGATAACCAACTCTCATCTAGGTTAGGCCAGTGTTTAATTTTTACTATTTTATGTTAGGTTTTATGGGTCACCGAAAGGATTCTACTCACAAGGAATAGAATGCAAAGTGTACGATCGCACTATCCCGTAGGACAAAATGGTCGTAGGCCTTTACACTCTACACAAGAAGATGAGATTATTTATACGATTAACCATTGAGGATAACAACATTCACCTACACACCTCGATGGGTAATAATATATATAACCTAATAAAATTATAATATTTCCCTCATTTGATACACCATCTCAATGGAGTTTTTTTGATATGGGGATCGATTTCCAATGGGCACAAGCCCCCGTAGTTAATTACATCTTAGACTTCGTCCTACGAAAATTCTCAATTAAGGATGTTGTATTATTCTCTAAAATGGGTTTAGCCCATAGGGAAGTTTTTAGGCTTTTCTAATCAAAGGAAAAGATAAGCTTAATTTGGTTCAATCAATATACGTGGCTCAATATCATCACCAGGTCGATCTGAAGGAGAGAAAACTAGAGAAAAAGAAAAGATAATTGCATCCAAGCATGTGTGAGGGAAAGTTGGAGGTGACATCATCCATTTGATGCGGATGGGTGGGATTTATAGCATTTGAATAATAGAGAACTTACCCACAAATAAGGCATACAATGATATACCGGTATCACTTGCCTTTGATCTTAAATCTATGCGAGATTTAGTATCATACACGCACACTAACATCCATGACCTAACTAATGCAACTCGGACTTATACCTTGCCTGAAAAGGAAGCCAGCTAAAACAACCTAATCATATAAAATCTATGATTTTCAGTCTATTTAAAAGATGGGTGGGTGGATAAGTTTTTTGAATTTGAGGCTGACATCTAAAGAAGTTCCTAAGTGGCCTAGTACTTATGAATGGTATCATACTCTTAAAGCTAATGCAATTAAATTTAAATTTTAATTAGTTATAATATGATACATGCTAATTAAAGTATCTAAATTAGTTAAAAAGGCTTATAAAAATAGTTTTTTGGAAAGACTAAGCTTCCCAGGTCCATCACCTCATCCTCATAGGTCAGATTATCCGTACTCTACCCATAGGTGGGAAAGTGTCTAAATAAGGAAGAGAGGATGCATTAATATACATACAACCCCAAACAATTCTGGCTATTCCCTAGATCATTATGTTTCTATGTTGTTTAATTCATAAAAATTTATTATTAATTACGAGTAGAAAAATTTTATCCCTAAGAGCCTAGCAAGTCAGGCACATGCACATGAAAGAATGAAACCAATAAAAAGTATGTCATTTCTACTACACAATTAAAGTAAACACAACATCATAATAAGTCATATAAAAGTGTGCAAAGTTCGTGACAAGTGCCCTATGATATACAACCCAGAGTGCAAAAAAATAGTGGTGGCCGGGCTCCACCGACAACAACCCAGATTCTACTCCTAAATTATGCAAATCTTAAAATGAGGCATTTTCATCTTGGCTTCAACTTCATTTTCTTGATTCATCTATGGATTATGTTCCTTCCTTTGGGTTCCTCATAGTGTGTCCTCCAAAAGGATGGCCAAATGAAAAGGAATTTCCTATAAGGGACTTTTTTTTCTCTTTGGACCCCTTTATATTTAAAAAATATCTTATTTTACAGATTTTCACAACTCTTGACATCAAATACATTACACCAGAATTATAAAATTAAAACTTTAGACTCTCTTACGTGGTTATCCTATTCAGTTATAATCAAACATCCAAGTAGTTATATATGAAATGAAATTACTCAAAACCAGCCATACTTGGCCGTGCTCTATTTTATTTGGGGCTAAGTAGCTGAAGCACCTATGATAGTTATATATTTTATTTAATTTTAGCCCCCTTTTAGCACTGTGTGAGCATGGATACCTACAGAAAACATCGTAAGTATCAAAATCATTCCTAACTTATGGGTAGTCTATCCCTCACAACATTTTTTTACAATATTTTATCTCAAAGCATAGGTAAAAAAGTAGTAGAAGGGAGAGTGGAATAGAGAAATGCGACAAAATTCCAAAAGAAAGAAATAAAAACTAAAATAATAAAAAATATAAGCATCTGACTATTGGGCATGCCTCTTCAAAGCTAAACATGCCTCTAAAACACCCTTAACTCAAATTAAATGCTCAAGCCAAACATGAGACAAGAAAAGGGGTTTTGATGCAATTTACTCTTCCCACGTTCAAAAAAATAAGCGCTCAAAACCTCCAACTTAATTACCCACACTATTTCTCATATAAAACTCAAAGTATTGAAGGGGATGCAAGCTCCCAAAACTAAAAGCCAAATAAGCTTTCACTCCATATTTATCTAAACTCATTTCTAGAAGAAAATACAAATAAAAGAAAGGCAACTCACACAAGAAAGATCATTTCGTTCTAAGAAAACTTAAAAAGACCATCAGCATAAAGTCATTCACAAAAGATCTCAATCCAAAAATAACTTGTAGGACCTCCTAAATAAAGCGACACAAAACCCTTCTCATAGAAAATCTACCAAAGCTCCTTTCGACAAAAAACAAAAAACGAGTTCTTTTTCATTTGGCATGGGATAAAACTATGAGAATTCTCAAACAAGAGAGTTTCACAAAGCTTTTTCCATTAATTATAACATCATGAAATTCTCTAATCACAAAGAAAACCATAAAGCCTTTTAACGAGAAGAAATACAAGAAGCATGACTCTCTAATGTAAAAAAAAATCATATTATCTTTCCATATAAATCGAATCATAAAGCTTTTTTTTTATACACATAAACCAAATGGATATTTTCCAACAATATGAGTTGTTATGAATCTATCAAACATATGATTGCTTTTCAAATGGGTTTCACAACTTCCACATTATACGCAATCAAAAATTCAAAAAAAGCTTTAACATAAGCTTACGAACATACTTTTGTGCCAAAACATATACTGTTTCAAGTTACTTAATCAATGAAAACATAGAAAAGTTAACTCTAATCCATCTCCAAAATGGTTTAGAGCACAAAACCGATTAAAATATGCACACAACTCATCTCCAAATCAGTTTGGAGTATAAAACTCATGAAAAATATGCATCTAACTCATCTCCAAATTAGTTTGGAGTACAAAACACATTAAAATTTGCACTCATTTCTCACCAAAAAAAGTGAGAAAAACCATAAAAAATATATAGGAATTTTTCTCATGAAAGCAAAGAAGACTCTTCCTAAATGCTGCAGCAATTCTTTTATGAAATCAGTGATAAAAACCACTCAAAAACTACTCTCATTTTTCACAAAAGCAGTTAAAAAGAAATCCATAGAAGCTGTAGGAATTTTCACAAAGAAGAGATACTTGCCAACATATCTTTCATGTAAAGCTTAAAGGGATAAGGAAGGATCTGTTGAGTCTAGTAATTAGGTTGTTAAGCCTAAGTAAATGTCCCACGGCTACCAAGAGGGGGGGTGAATTGGTAGTTTTAAAAATTTTAAACCCTCTTAATAATAAAGTTGAACCGAAATAAAATTTTCTTTTAAAGTTTGTAGAAAAATGTTTTTCAACCACAGATAATGTTTGGAATCATCAAAACTACATAAGTTGCACAATTATAAATTATTCAAATAGCAACTATTCAAACAGGATCTAGATTTAAAGCAGTCATAAAGGTATTTAAGTTTATTAACTCTTTATATCTAAGCAAGCTTCTAACAATACAAATTGTATAACTTTAAAACTCATGGTTTCTCTCCAACAATTTGGTACATTTGTAATATAAACACTGGAATGCAAGACAAGCAACTAACAAGTTTATAAGCCCCTTAGAAAAGTATCAAACTTCTTCCTCTTTTCAAATCATAAGAGTGCATAAAATGAAGTATAGTTATATACATAAATCTTAACCATAGAATGGCCTCTCTTTTTCTTTAAGATAAGCATATTTCCAATCGATTGTAACTCATATCAATAAAAGACAAAAACAAAATTATGAAACTAGCTCTCAACAAGCATTAACATACACCTTGCATACATGTTTTGCCAAACTTTGTATGATCCCTAACAATTTACACATGGAATTTCAAATAAACTATCATATGATGCAACTCATGAATGAGTGTAAACCTCGTATACAAACTCTTCTTTCAAGCAATATAAAATTGGCACAAAATGTTCTTACATTCCATGAGATTTTTCTATAGCTAACAAAGAATCTTATCCTTTCTCCAAGCACTAGAGCATCATTCAACAATTGAATAAAAGTTACAAGACTAAGCAACAAATTTCATTCTCAAACTTATCACGGTGAAGGTTAAAGCTCTCTCGAGGAGCTTAAAAGAAAAGAGAATTTAATTACACATCAAAATATTCTCAAAAGAAAACTTCCACTCAAGAAAGATCTCTTCAAGGAATTTGATCGAATAGCTAGCATGCAAGTTCTAAGAGAAAAACAACTTCTTTTAGATATACTACCATGTCACCCATAGACCTCTAAATCGCATGACATGAATCAAAAGTAAAACTCATACGTCAACTATCCATTCCAAAATAAGACAAATCAACATATATTATGACAAGATCAACAATGGCCATCATAAGGCATGAACACCATGAGGGTTTCATAAAGCTACTTGAAGTGAATCAATATGAGAACTAGTATTTTGCATCTTCGGGTACTTATGAAAAGCTCATATGCACACTTAGTTGAAATATATCAACAAAATCTTGCTTATGATTTACCAACATTTAACATAAACAAAGTGTCAACCACAAGATTCATGAGTTGTAACTAAAGTAAAGCTTCACCTTGAACCAAAACATAACCATTCTCTTCCTATGGCATTTCAACAAACATTTTGTATGCGATGCTTGTGAAATCACAGAAAGCGAACTAGCTTGAAAATTTAATTTAGACACCCACTTGATTGGACTCAACAAAGCAATCTAAACAAAATATCTCAAGATTCATATAGTAAACACCTCAACAAGAAGATACATGCACATATGTATAAAAAAGAAAACCAAATGGGAGTTTCATTCTGTAAATTTTGTAAGGGATTCAAACATTTCTACCCCTTTTCACCATCTCTTTGTTTTTTTTAGACTAACATGAAAAAATGAGAACAAGTAGAAGTAGGAAAAGGAAGTAGAGGGAAGGAACAAGAAAATAAGGAGAAGAAGAACCGATAGAGAAAGAAGAAGAAGAAGAAGAAGAAGAAAAAGAAGAAGAAGAAGAAGAAGAAGAAGAAGAAGAAGGAGAAGAGGAGAAAGGGAAGGCGGGGAGAAGAAGAGCAAATACTTGCAAGTGGAGTGAAGCCAATAGCTGGGGCAGATGACAAAGTGGAAAGAATAGGAGTAATATTTACTCAATCACCAGCTTTAGGAATAATAGATGTATGAAGAACATGCTGGATGATTTGGGCATTTTGGTTAAGAGTGGACACCTTAGGCAAATGATTTACCCCTCTAATCCCTCTAATATCATAATTTATCGTAGTCCAATCGAAGTCAGAGGAAGAGGTCAAAGTAAGGGCTCTAATCCCTTGAAACCTTAAATTTAAAAATATTCCTAAATCCTCCTTTGTTATTTCTACCCTTTTCTTAAAAACATAGGATCTAATCACACTTTGGTTAGTATTAATAAGCAAGTTCGCAAGGAAGTAGAGGAATGTTTCCTTATTATAGGGGTAGATTAGAGTCAGAATAAGAGCAAACTATGTAGAGAAAAAAGGTCCATTACTTGATAGGTAAGTTGTTCCTGAAGAAGAATTCTAGAAGGGGTGATTTTTGTGAAAATGAACATAAAAAGACTCTTCATTTTCTTTGGACAAGAAGTTCTCATTGGTATTTTTAGAGGAAGGTTCCCCAGTTAGTTCCTTTGCGTGCCTAACCCTCTTGCTTTAACTTGCCATAGAAAAGATCAAGGGGAATAGAAGATTGAAAAGGCTTTTTGAAGTGAATGAAGTTTGTGTTCTAAATGCTTTCAATTTAAGGAAAAATAATATTTAGTACATATGAAAATTCATTTATCCTGTATGATATAGAGTTCGTACGTATGAAATAAAATTTTGTATGAATGAATGAATGTGTCCAAAATGAAATGACTTTTCGTAAACATGCAAATTACGAGGTATTCTTTTGTACAGACTTTTGACCAAAATTATCGTACAGACGAACAGGTGTTCATCCAGGATGATCAGCTAATTAATATCATTTTTATGATGGTTTGAATCATCCCCTACTCAGAATGATGTGTGGTTCGTATGTACGAATGCAAGGTTCGTACGTACGATCAAGAATAAATCTGATTATATCTATATAACCGTCTAGATGCATACATATGATTGAATACACATCGTCTAGATGACCGTGATGATCATATAGACGAACTGTATAAAAAAACTGAAAAATTATATGCATTCTATTCTACCAAATCAATCAATACACTACAAGATTCATCTAGTAAAAAATTAAATTCATACATATAAAATTCACACTATAGAAAATTTGTATGATGCTTAAAAATCATTTTTTTAAATATGATAATGTTTTAAAATCACACTAAATGAACAAAATAAATAATAAAAACAAAATAAGATTAACAAAATTTGAAAAATACATATGAAAAATCACAAAACTAGAAAGCACACAAATAAAACAAATATCAATGTTGCAGAAACATTTAATTAAGCATTCAAATCAACCACACCAAGCCTTGTTCTCAATGTACTGAAAGTATCAAAGGCTAATAGTTTAGTAAAAATGTCTACAAGTTGATTTTCAGTTGAAACATGATTAAGTTCAATTCTTTCTTTCGATATATAATCTTATATGAAATGATGCCTGATGTCTATATATTTGATCCTTGAATATTGAATAGGATTTTTAGAAATACAAATGGCACTAATATTATCACAATACATGAGAATTATGCCTATTGTTAATCATAAATTAATCAACTGTTATTTCAACCAAAGTACTTGTACCACGCAGCTTTCTAATGCAATGTATTTAGCTTTAGTAGTAGATAGGGCTACATAATTCTATTTTCTACTAGACCAAGTGACTAAAAAATTTCCAATAAATTGACATATTCCTGAAGTACTCTTTCTATGAACCCTTAAACCTGCAAAGTCTAAATCTGAATATCCAATTATTTCAAATGAAGAACTAAATTTGGGATACCAAATTCCTAAGTTCTAAGTTCCTAAGAGATATTTCAAAATCCTTTTAACTTCTATCAAATGTGATTCTTTTGGATCTGATTGAAATATAAACACTAAACATAATATCGGATTGGCTAGCAGGCAAGTAAAGAAAAGATTCAATGACTCCCCTAAATTTTTTTTTATCAACAGATTTTCCCTTTGGGTCCTTATCTAACTGAACAGAGGAACACATAGGTGTACTAACAGATTTGGCATTGTCAATTTCATACTTTTTGAGGATGTCCTTAACATGTTTTGATTGACTAAGAAATATTCCTTTTTCAATTTGCTTAATGATAAAATCTAGAAAGTAACTCAAATCTCTTATTAAGTTCATCTCAAATTCACTACTCATTATTTTAGAGAATTCATCACAAAGATTTTTAGAAGTAGATCAAAAGATGATGTCATCAATATAAATTTGTACAATGAGTATATCTTCTTCCAATTTCTTTAAAAAAGAGAGTTGTGTATGTTAAGAGAGTTGCTAATTGTATGTTTTACATTCTTGCAACTTGTATAGTTTTGATGATTCTAAATATTATTGTTTTAAGTTTTGTTATCTCCTAACACTTTTTGAAAGATTTGTTTTTGCACTTATGTTGACTAACATTTTAGGAAATTCGAACTCAAGAATAATGAAGACTTTGAATAAAATTTAGCTTGAGATAGTTTGTAAATAGAAGCTCGTATTTTTCTTTGAATTGAATTTGAGAGGGGGTGATTATAATTATGTAAATAAACACACACACACTTAAGGAGATCTTTAAAAATTATGCTGATCGTACGGGACGAACACAGTTCGTAC
Organism: Dendrobium catenatum; assembly: GCF_001605985.2. NCBI lineage: Eukaryota > Viridiplantae > Streptophyta > Magnoliopsida > Asparagales > Orchidaceae > Dendrobium > Dendrobium catenatum. Next base: position 43,178 of record NW_021319438.1, read on the forward strand.
AGGATGATCAAGTCAGTTATCTCCTTGGAAGAGCAATGGAACGAACAGGAAGTGAAGAAAATTTTTCTAAGTCCTAATCGTCCATGTCGAATCTCCTATTCATCCTAGTACAAAATGGGCTCTGGAACATTTTTATCAAGATGAAATTCATATTCGTGCCAAGATAAAATGCTCTCTTGAAAATTTTTGTCCAGACAAACTCCAATTCATCATAGGACGAAATGTTCTCTAGAAAATTTTCGTTCAGACAAAATCCATATTTGTACCAGGATGAAATGTCCTCTGTAAAAATTTTGTTCGGATGAACTCATATTCATCCCAGGATGAAGCGCACCGACTCTTAAAAACTTGGTAACTTCCTACAGTTTTCAAAACTGACCTTTGGTATAACCTTCGTACAGGACAAACCTTATTCGTACGGGACGATTAACGTGTACGAAGTCAATTTGTACCAATATACATTGGGCTCGTCTCCAACTGAATTATGTAACATCATCCGGGACGATCCACAATCGTACAAGATGATCCACTATAGACAAACTTGAATTTTAGCAGTTTTTGGATGATTTTTTCAATCTTTCCTATATAAAGTCCAATATAAACTACCACTTAATATTTTTGCCTACTGATCTTCATGCTTACTGAAAGGAAAGTCAAGGAGAGAGTGTTTGAAGGAGGATTATTACTACTAGAGCGTGAAGGTTTCACTTGGTACTCAAAGGTAAGAGTCTCAACTTGTGATTTTTGATTACTTCACTCTTTTCTCTCTTCTTTCTAGATTTCTTATGAAGAAGATCCAGTTCTCTTCTGACACTTGGAGAGTGTGAACAGACAAAGGGCTTTCTGCCCAAACTAGGAGAGTGTGAAAGGACGAAGGGTTCTCTGCCCATACTAAGAGAGTGTGAAAGGACGAAGGGTTCTTTGCTGACACTAGGAGAGTATGAAAAGATGAAGGGTTCTCTGCCCATACTAGGAGAGTGTGAAAGGATGAAGGGTTTATTGCCCACACTATGAGAGTGTGAAAGGATGAAGGGTTCTCTGCCTACACTAGGAGAGTGTGAAAGGACAGACAATTCTGTGCTAATACTGAGAAGAGCGTAAGAGGACGACGGTTCTCTGCCACACCGGGTAGTGGTGGAAGAGAGTTTTATAAATGCTTCTCTGTCTTGCTGTGGGTGCAAAAGGAGATTCACTAGTTGTATTAGTGCAATACTCGGAGGGTGCCTACGGGGAGTGGATGTAGGTTGTGTTTGATCAAACCACTATAAATCCCATGTCTTTTATTTTTCCGTTACTTTTATTTTTTTTTTATTATTTCTAACTTGTGGTTGAAAACTCTTTTTCTATAAAATTCACTAAAGTTTAAAAGAGGGTAAAATTTTTAATTATCAATTCACCCCCCCCTATTGGTTAGCCGCTGGGACATAAGCTTAGGTTTTACAACCTAATACATATTGAATAAGTTTCAATAAGTTGTATCAAAGCTTTATTTCAAAATCATAAGTTTAGACTACTTTTTGATTAACATAGATGGTTACATTTGAAAACCGACATACACCAGATGGTTACTCTATAACTAGACCTCCATTATTCGATAATATTCCTTCTGATTTTTGGAAATACGCATGTCTATATTTTTATAATCACTTGATTAAAGTATGTGGATCTTAGTTCAGGAAGGGTATACAAAACCAACAACACTAGTTGATGGAGTTAGAGTTGAAACACCTTTTGTGGACTGGATAGTAGAAGAACTTGACTTAGCACAATTAAATGCCAAATATTTAAATAGTTTCTTTTATGCTCTTAAATTAGAAGACTACATGAGGGTTTCTACTTGCAAGAGTGGAAAGGATATATGGGATAGAATTTGTATAACGTATGAGGGGATAAATGAGGTTAAGCAATCTAGACTTAATATCTTGTTACATGATTATGAACTATTTCGCATGAAACCTAATGAATCCATTTATGATATGTACACAAGATTCATACAAATAGTCACCTATTTACATGCATTGGGTAGGGAACTAATGAATGCTGAAATAATTAATAAGATTCTTCATTATTTGCTTACTACTTATGATGCTAAAATTACTTCAATTACAGAGTCTAAAGATCTAAACATTTACTCTATTGACAATCTTCTTGGTTCGCTAATTACTAACGAGTAAGGAGTTAGCCAAAGAAAGGTTGATGCAGGTGAACCACAAAAGGAGAAGAACATAGCACTGAAAGTGGAGGAGTCTGAGAGTGAACACGGACAACTTGAGGATGAAGACGATATCGCATTGATGACTAGATAATTCAGAAGCTTTCTGAAGAGGAAGCAGAGGAGACGCCAGCAATGGAATAGAGGCAAATTAATCAGAAATGCCAAGGTTTCAAATGATGTGATTTGCTAAGAGTGCAGCAAACCTGGACATATTCAGATAGATTGCCCAAAACTTAAATCCACTCCTAGAAAGGAGAAGGTAGAAGAGAAACCATTTGTGAAGAAAGGCAAGAAGAAATTTTAAAGAGCTTTTTGGGCGAACTCAGCTTCGGACTCATCAGAGATAAAAAAAGGAAGAGGAAGTCACTAATCTGTGCTTAATGACTGATAGTATTGATCAGTCAGATCAAGAAGAGGTATATGACTTAAGTTATGATAAACTTTTTGAAGTTTCTAAACATATGCATGATGTATATAGGAAAATAAAGAAAATCATGCTAGTCTAAGTTTAGAATTTTAAGAACTATAAAAGAATCATGAAATCCTTAGGAAAGATCATGCTTTAATTGATGAGAACCACATGAAATTACTTGATGAGTTTTATAACTTGAATAAAAATCATAAAAATTTAAAATCATCCAATGCATAACTTAAAAAAGATTTTAAAAATTTTAAGGATGAATCAGAGAGCAAGTTTTATAGATCAAATTATACAAATTAAATTTTGGAAGATATGAATTCATTTTACAAATTAATGACAAAAGCTCTCGAAGATAATAGGATACCCCCTAAACTTGAAGATTTAACTAATCTTATTTTGTATCCTAAATTTATGCAATCCCTAAATAGACAAATAAATAGTAGTAGACTTAGGAATCCTTTTCTAAAAGTCAAATGTAACAACTACGGATTGATTGGACACATAGCTCACACCTGTACTTTGAAGAAGAAAACTTATTTGGTGTGGAAACCTAAGATGCATAAACCTAGATATATCATACATGCATCTCTTTATAAATTGCCAAAAGGAAAACCCAAACTTATTTGGGTTCCCAGATCTAACGTTTGATAATTTTGCAAGGTCGCTCTCACATAAGACCTCGTGAGAACATATGGTACCTAGACAGTGGATGTTTAAAGCATATGATTGGAGATACTACACAATTCATATTGCTGTAAGCCAGAAGTGGAGGCAAGGTTACACTTGGAGATAACACCACAAGGAAGGTGATTGGGATAGGTATGATTGGAAATCTTAAGAATTTTTATATTGAAAATGTGTTATTGGTAGAAGGCTAAAAGCATAATTTGTTAAGTATAAGCCAGCTATGTGACAAAGGATATTGTGTAAAATTTTTTTCTACTAGCTCGATTTTAAGCCTAAATGGAAATGATGTTTTGAATGGTATAATGGTAAATAATGTTTATATGTTAGACTTGAATTGCATTCAATCTTCTACTATATTTTGTTTAAAAACTATTTCTGATGAGTCATGGCTTTGGTATAGGAGACTTTGTCATTCTAGCATGAAAAACCTTGGGAGAAATACCCAAAAGAACTTAGTGAGAGGTATATCAAAACTAGACTTTACTAAGGACCATCTTTGTGATGCATGTTAATTAGAAAAGCAAGTGAAGTCCTCTTTTCAATCTAATAAGGATCTTAGAACTAGTAAATCATTAGAGATTTTGCATATGGATCTTTTTGGACCAGTTGGAACTGTAAGTTTAGGAGGGAAGGTATATGAATTTATGATTGTGGATGATTACTCAAGATTTATATGGTTTAGATTTCTATTTCATAATAGTGAATTATTTGAGAAATTTAGAAATTTTTTGACTTGGATTCAAAGAAAACTTGGGTGTAAAATCATGACTATACAAAGTGATCATGGAGGAGAATTTGAAAATGAAAGATTTGAGGATTTTTGTAAGGAGAATGGAATTGATCATAATTTTTCTGCACCTAGAACCCCTTAGCAGAATGGGATAGTCAAAAGAAAAAATAGAACATTAATAGAATCCACCCGAGCAATATTGGCAAAATACTCACTTCTTAAATACTTTTGGGCTGAGACGGTTAGCACTGCATGTTATGTTCTGAATAGGATAAATGTGAGATCAAAATTAAATAAAATATCATATGAGTTGCTAAAAGGAATAACACCTAATTTGTCTCATTTGCATGTTTTTGATGGCAAGGTGTTTATACATAATAATAGAAAATCTGCCTTAGGAAAATTTGATCCAAAATCAGATGAAGGAATTTTTGTTAGATACTCAAGTGTTGGAAAATCTTATAAAGTATTCAATAAAAGAACTTTGATAATTGAGGAGACCACACATGTTGTATTTGATGAATCTGGAAATTTAAAAGAGCCAAATATTGTAGAAGATGAGATTGAGGATAACTCCCAAAAGATTGATAAAATAAATTTGGAAGAAAATTTGGAAGAAAATGTGGAAGAAAATTTAGAGATAGAGAACCCTTTGCCTATAGATTTGAGATTTTCTAAAAACCACCTAAAGGAGTTGATAATTGGTGAACCTAGTGAGGGTGTAAGGACTAGGCATGGATTAAACAAAGAAGTCAATCATTTAGCCTTCTTTTCAATAATAGAACCCATTAATATTGATCAAGCACTTTCGGATAAATTTTGGATTTTGGCCATGCAAGAAGAGTTAAATCAATTTGTAAGAAATAAAGTTTGGGAATTAACTACAAGGCCAAAGGATCTAAGTGTAGTTGGAACTAAGTGAGTATTCAAAAATAAAATGAATGACTCAGGAGTAGTCATTAGAAATAAGGCTAGATTAGTTACTAAGTGGTATAATCAGATTGAAGGGATTGATTTTGAGAAGACTTTTGTCCCTGTAGCTAGGCTTGAAGAAATTAGGGTTTTTCTAGCCTTTGCCTGTTTTAGAGGATTTAAATTGTAGCAAATGGATGTAAAAAGTGCCTTTTTAAATTGTGTAATTCAAGAAGATGTTTTTGTAGAACAACCACAAGGTTTTAAAAATTTTAAATACCCAAATCATGTTTTCAAATTAAAAAAGTATTATATGGATTGAAACAGGCACCTAGGGCTTGGTATGAGTGATTGAGCACCTTCCTAATTGAAAGATCATTTAAAAAAGGAAGTGTGGATACAACTCTCTTTTTGAAGAGATTTAGAAAGGATATACTCATTGTACAAATTTATGTGGATGACATCATCTTTGGATCTTCAAATAAAAATCTTTGTGAAGATTTTTCTAAAATAATGAGTAGTGAATTTGAGATGAGTCTAATGGTAGATTTAAGTTACTTTGTAGGATTTAGTATTAAGCAAATTGAGGAAGATATATTTTTTAGTCAGTCAAAGTATGTCAAAGGACATCCTCAAAAAGTATGAAATGGATAATGCTAAACCTGTTAGAACACTTATGAGTTCCTCAGTTCAGTTGGATAAGGACCTTAAGGGAAAATCTGTTGATTAAAAGAAATTTAGAGGATAATTGGATCTTTACTTTACTTGACAGCTAGCCAGCCCGATATCATATTTATTATTTGTTTGTGTGCTAGATTTCAATTAGATCCAAAAGAATCATATTTGATAGTAGTAAAAAGGATTCTAAGATATCTGTTAGGAACTCAAAACTTAGGAATTTGGTATCCTAAGTTTATCTCTTCATTTGAAATGATTGGTTATTTAGATTCTAATTTTGCAGGTTGTAGGGTGGATAGAAAGAGCACTTCTGGATCATGTCGGTTTATTGGAAATTCTTTAGTCTCTTTGTCTAGTAGAAAATAAAATTTAGTAGCCCTATCTACTGCAGAAGCTGAATATTTTGCATTAGGAAGTTGTGTGGCATAAGTAATTTGGTTGAAACAACAGTTGATTGATTTAGGAATAACTATAGGCACTATTTCAATTTATTGTGATAACACTAGCGCTATTTGTATATCTAAAAATCATATTCAACATTCAAGAACCAAACATATCGACATAAGGCATCATTTCATAAACGATCATGTATCCAAAGGAGAAATTAAACTCACTTATGTTTCTACTGAAAATCAACTTGCAGACATTTTTACAAAACCTTTAGCCTTTGATACTTTTAGTGCATTAAGAATAAGGCTTGAAGTAATTGATTTGAATGCTTAATTAAAAATATTTTCTGCAACATTGATATGTGTTTTTTAGTTAATATTTTTATGTGTTTTTATGATTTTTTTTATCTTGTGTTTGTGATTTTCTGTGTTTCAGTTTTTTTATTTTTGTGAATTTATGCATTTTCTATTATGTTTTAGTTTTTTGCTGAGTGCATGTTTAAAAAAAAAATTTTTTGAGTGACAATCGTCCGGGACGAATTGTGTAGTGTGTTAATCTGTCCGATTAAAACTGTTTGCGTAGTTTTTCAGTTTTTAATTTTCACTTTGTCTGTACGATCATCACAATCGTCCAGGAAAAAATTGTTCAAACAACGGGATGATTGAATGTCAGTTAAACGGATAAGATAGTCTTTAATGTTATATTTCGTGCGTACAAATCTTTGGTTCGTCCGGACGAACACATGGCGATTCGATGTGGGGGACGGTTTCAACTGCCATTAAAATGATCATAAGTTCTGATCGTCCAGGATGAACACCTATTCGTCTGTACGATCGTTTGGTCAAAAGTTTGTACGAAAGGACGCTTTATACGTTGTGTGATTATGAAAAGACATTTTATTTTCGGCTCATTCATTCGTCCATACGAAGTTTTTTCGTACGGGATGAATCGAATTTCGTACGGGACGAAAATAATTTTGTCTGTACGAACAATCATTTTTCAATAAATTGGCGGGCTTTTGAACTAAATACTCATACATCACTTTCAAAACCTTTCTTCCTTTAGATCCTTTCCAATGGAAAGTTTAAGCAAGCGACAAAAGATTCTAGCCAAGGGACCTCCTAGAAACTCTTCCGATAACTTTCTTTCCAAAGCCAATGAAGAGTCTTTTCCCAGATTCTTGTCCGCTAAGATCACACCCTCTAGAGTTCTGCTTTTGGAACAGTTAACCTTTGAGGTAATGAACTTGTTTGCCTCCACTCAGTTTGGTTTCATCCTCACACTAGTTTATCTCTACAACAAAGAAACCTTTCACTATTTCCTGGAAAACATGTCTTTCAACTCCAACCATTCTGTAATCTGTTCCTATGTCTAAGAAAAAAGTTGAAATCACCAAGGCTGACCTAAAAATCTTTTTAAACATAAAAACTGAGGGAACTAGAGCACATACCTTGACCACCACTTCTGAATTTGAATGGTCTGAAATTAATACAGTGATTAGAGGAATCATTTTTAAGGAGCATATGCCTAAAGTATAAAGTCTCATTTGTAATACTTGTATCATCCTGCATGTTCTTAGAACTTCTATAATTCCTAAAGCTGGTGATATAATCAACAATACTCCTCTTCTTTCTATGATAACCTACTTGATTATGACTGACCAACAAATAGATAAAGCTCAACTTATTCTTGACGATCTTTATGGACTTTCTGAAATTGGTCATGTTGCACAAAAAAGAAAGAAGAACATTGCCTTAGGACATTTAGTGGCTTACATTCTGGAGAAGAAGTACAATTTAGTTCATCCGAACCAAGATTTTGAAGAATCGCTCTACTACAATGACGGATCATTTAGAGCAATATTCAATAAAGATGAACCAAGTAAAACACATATCATTAGTGATACTGAGGAAGAACATGAAGCTGCACCTGCACCTGCTAATGAACCAAATTTTCAGGATTTGGTTTAAAGATTTGACCGTTTAGAGACTAACTTTGATCAAAGGTTTGATCAAATTGAAGCTCATATGTAGCAAAAGTATGTACAATACACTCAAGACATGGGGTTTATGAGGGCACAGATGAATAATATTAGTACCAACATGCTTATGATAAGTACTTATTTCAATATCTTTGGTGCTGCACCTCCTCCTCCTCCAGATCAAGGACCTTCAAAATGATTTCATGTACTAGATTATGTTTTTATTTTTCTTTAGATGATATGTTAGTATTGTGATGTGTTAGATAGTTACGTGTTTTGTTTTAGTTGTGTTGATTTTCGAGTTCTATGTCATATTGATATCATTTGATTAGATTGTAATATCCTTTATTTTGATATCAATATAAGTTATCTTATTTTGGCTTTAATCTTGTTTTAAAATGTCTGTTAGCCAATATGATAATTTTTAAAAAAATTTATCTTAAAAGTGCTATAACTTGAAGTGTAACTTAAAATTGAATTCATTAGAAAATCTTATTTTTTTAAATTTAAGTTTTGCTTATAACTTGATATTATTAAGATTGTCAATTTCATGTCTCTTATTAGACTACATTAATGTTTAATATTGTTATTGCAATTGTGATGTTTTCTTATTTTATATTTCACTTATCAATAACTATTAATGCACGTAAAAAAATCTGAAATTTTTTATTATTGATTTTGGAAAGAATAAGATTACTCTTGAAAACTATACAAATGTACAAAAATCAAAAGGAATGCGTAAAGGTTCACAATTTGAAAAAGAGACACAAAATAAGCCTACAAGTGAAAAGATGCACAAAAAAGTGCCATAAATTTAAAAAAGATGCGCAAAGCGCCACATGTGGTAGTTATTTCTTTCCACAATCTTTTGATCTCTTAACTCAAATTGATCATCTGTATATTCATATTTTGTATTGAAATTTGAAATATACAAATTTTATATTCATCCTTTATGCAATAATATTCTTTATCTTAGTGTCTAAATTGATTCATATTTTTGATATGTACTTTTTATTATCAATGTTATATCACTTCTTAAATCCTATGAATCATATTGATTTGCCTAATGATTTGATTTGATTTGCAAAACTTAATTCAATCACTTTCAAAGATTAATTATCACAGGATTATCATATGATTGCTTACATTTCTGGTTTTCTTCTTCTTCTCTTTTTTCTGTTGTCAAAAAGGGGGAGAAAATATTATTTATACGTATCTTTTCATAACTCGTATCTTTTTGTATCCTTGTTCGTATCATATTTTTGTTTCGTAGTATTGTTTTTATTGCTTTATAAAATTAAAAAAAAAAGGGAAGAAACGAAATTATTGCGCAAAGCCTCCTTATTTTCAAATGCTCATCAATTCAGGGGGAGTTTAAGAGATTCTTAAAATTTCAAAATTATACAAACAAAAATTATTTTGCCATAATAAAAAGGAGGAGATTGTTAAGAGAGTTGTTAATTGCATGTTTTACATTTTTGCAACTTGTATACTTTTGATTATTCCAAATATTATTGTTTTAAGTTTTGTTATCTCCTAACACTTTTTGAAAGATTTATTTTTTCTCTTGTATGGACTAACATTTCAGGAAATCCGAACTCCAGACCAATGAAGACTTCAAATCAAATTCAACATGAGATAGTTTATAAATTGAAGCTTGTATTTTTCTTTGAATTGAGTTTGAGAGAGAGTGATTGTAATTGTGTAAATAAACAAACACACACACTTAAGGAAATCTTTAAAAATTATACTGATCATACGGGATGAACACAGTTTATACGGGTCGATCAAGTCAGTTATCTCCTCGGAAGAGCAATGAAACGAACAGGAAGTGAAGAAAATTTTTCTAAGTCCTGATCGTCCAGGATGAATTTCCTATTCGTCCCAGTATTAAATGGGCTCTAGAAAATTTTCTTCCAGATGAAATTCATATTCGTGCCAGGATGAAATGCTCTATAGAAAAATTTTTTCCAAACAAACTTAATTCGTCCCAGGATGAAATGCTCTCTATAAAATTTTCATCCTGACGAACTCCAATTCTTCCCAGGATAAAATGTCATCTGGAAAATTTTTGTTCAGACGAAATCCATATTTGTACCAGGATGAAATATCCTTTGTAAAAAATCTTTCCGGACAAACTCATATTCATCCCAGGATGAAGTGCACCGACTCTTAAAAGTTTGGCAACTTCATGCAGTTTTCGAAACCGACCTATGGTATAACTATTCGTACCAGACGAACCTTGTTCGTACTGGATGATTAACATGTACAAAGTCAATTCGTACCAATATACATTGGGTTCATCTCAAATTAAATTAAGTAACATTGTCCGGGATGATCCACGATCGTACGGGATGATCCACTACTGACAGACTTGAATTTTAGCAGTTTTTGGACGATTTTTTATGTCTTTTCTATATAAAGTTCAATATAAAATTCCACTTAATCTTTTTGCCTACATATCTTCATGCATACTAAAAGAAAAATCAAGGAGAGAGTGTGAGAGAGTGTTTGAAGGACGATTCTTACTACTGGAGCGTGAAGGTTTCACTTGATACTCAAAGGTAAGAGTCTCAACTTGTGATTTTTGATTACTTCACTCTTTTCTCTCTTCCTTCTAGATTTCTTATGAAGAGATATGTCAAAGAGATCCGGTTCTTTGCCGACACTTGGAGAGTGTGAACAGACGAAGGGTTCTCTGCCCACACTAGTAGATTGTGAAAGGACGAAGGATTCTCTGCCCACACTAGGAGAGTATGAAAGGATGAAGGGTTCTCCGCTGACACTAGAAGAGTGTGAAAGGATGAAGGGTTCTCTACCCACACTAGGAGAGTGTGAAAGGATGAAGGGTTCTCTGCCCACTCTCTGCCTACACCTGGAGAGTGTGAAAGGACGGACGGTTCTCTGCCAACACTGAGAAGAGTGTAAAAGGATGACGGTTCTTTGCCGCACCGGGTAGTGGTGGAAGGGAGTTTTGTAAAGGCTTCTCCTCCTTGATGTGGGTGCAAAAGGAGAGTCACTAGTGGTATTAGTGCAATACCCGGAGGGTGCCTCCAGGGAGTGGATGTAGGTCGTGTTTGACCGAACAACTATAAATCTCGTGTCTTTTATTTTTCTGCTACTTTCATTTTTATTTTATTATTTCTAACTTGTGGTTGAAAAATCTTTTTTTATAAAATTCACTAAAGTTTAAAAGAGGGTAAAATTTTTAATTAACAATTCACCCCTCTCTTGGTTAGCCATTGGGACAAAAGCTTAGGTTTAACAACCTAATTCATATTGAACAAGTTTCAACAGTGACCATACTTCCTTTTTCAAAAGATCTCTCAAGTAAGATGATGTTCAACCTCTCATACCAAGCCCTATGTTCCTATTTCAATCCATATAATGCATTTTTCAACTTAAACACATGATTTGGGTATTTTGAATTTCAAAACCTGGAGGTTGTTCTATAAATACATCCTCTTGAATTAACCCATTTAAAAAGGTGCCTTTAACATTTATTTGATATAACTTAAATCCTCTAAAATAGGTAAAGGATAACAAAATTCTAATTTCTTCAAGTCTAGCTATAGGGGAATAAGTCTCCTCAAAATTAATCCCTTCAATGTTCAGTCTGATTATGTCCCTTAGCCACTAATGTAGCCTTATTTCTAATGACTACTCCTGAGTCATTTATTTTTTTCATGAATTCCCACTTAGTTCCAACTATACTTTGATTCTTTGGCCTTGTAGTTAATTCCCAAATATCATTTCTTACAAATTGATTTAATTCTTCTTGTATTGCCAAAATTCAAAATTCATCTGAAAGTACTTGATCAATATTTATGGGTTCTATGATAGAAATAAAAGCTGAATGATTTACTTCTTTACTCAGTCCATGCCTAGTCCTAATACACTCACTAGGTTCACTTATAATTAATTCCTTTGGGTGGTTTTTAGAAAATTTGAAATCTCTAGGCAAAGGGTTTTCTATCTCCTAATTTTCATCCAAATTTATTTTATCAATCTTTTGAGAGTCAATTTCTATCTCATCCTCATCAACTATTGGTTCTATCAAACTTTCAAATTCTTTAAATACAACATGTGTGGTCTCTTCAATTATTAAAGTTCTTTTATTGAATACTCTATAAGATTTTCCAACACGAAAGTATCCTAAGAAAATTATTTCATCTGATTTTGGATCAAATTTTCTTAAGGCAGATTTTCCATTGTTATGTATATACACTTTACATCCAAAAACATGAAAATATGATAAATTAGGTGTTCTCCCTTTTAGTAACTCATAGGTGTTTTATTTAAATTTGTTATGACATTTACCCTATTTATAATATAACATGCAATGCTAACTGCCTCAGCCTAAAAATATTTAGGAAGTGAATATTCTTCCAATATGGCTCAAGCGGCTTCTATTAATATTTTATTTTTTCTTTTGACTACCCCATTCTGCTGAAGGGTTCTAGGTGTAAAAAAATTGTGATCAATCCCTTTCTCCTTACAAAAATCTTCAAATTTTTCATTTTCAAATTCTCCTCCATGATTACTTTAAATTGTTAAAATTTCACATCCTAGTTTCCTTTGAATCCAAGTCAAAAAAATTCCAAACTCCTCAAATGATTCACTTTTATGATATAAAAATCTAACCCATGTGAATTTAGACAAATCTTCCGCAATCATAAATCTATGTACCTTACCTCATAAACATATAGTTCCAACTGGTCCAAAAAGATCCATATGCAGAATCTCGAATAGTTTACTAGTTTTAAGATCCTTATTGGACTGAAAAGATGACTTCACCTGTTTTCCTAATTGACAAGCATCACAAAGGGGGTCTTTTGTAAAATCCAGTTTTGGTATACCTCTCACTAAGTTCTTTTGGATAATCCTCCTAAGGTTTTTCATGCTAGAGTGATAAAGTCTCCTATACCAAAGCCATGACTCATCAGAAATAATTTTTAAACAAAAAGAAGTTGGAGTTTTGATACAATTCAAATCTAGTATATAGACATTATTTACCTGTATACCATATAAAACTTCATTATCATTCATGATAAATATGCAGCTAGTAGGAAAAAATTTAACACAATATCCTTTATCACATAACTGACTGATACTTAGAAGATTATGCTTTAAGCCTTCTACCAATAAAACATTTTCTATAAAAAAAGTTTTTCAAGTTTCCTATCATACCTGATCCTACCACTTTCCTTGTGGTGTTATCTCCAAGTGTAACCCTACCTCCACTCCTAGCTTCCAGCGATATGAATTATGCAGTGTCTCTAGTCATATGCTATAAAGAACTGCTGTCTAGGTACTATATGCTCTCATGAGGCCTTGTATGAGAGCATGCCTGCAAAATCATCAAATATTAGACCTGGAAATGCAAAAAGTTTGGGTTCTCCTTTTGGCAATTTTAAAACAGATGCACATATGATATATCTAGGTTTATACATCTTAGGTTTCCACACCAAATAAGTTTTTCTATCTAATGTACATGTGTCTTCTATATGTCCAAAAAATCCATAATTACGGCATTTGACTCCAAGAAATGCGTTTCATAATCATCTATAATTATTCTACTTTCTATTGAGTTTTAAAAATTTTGGATATAAAATAGGATTTATAAAATCTTCAAGTGTTGGGCGTTTCCTATTTTCCTCGAGAGCTTTTATCTTCAATTTGAGAAAAGTATTTACATCTTTGAAAATGTGATTTATATAATTAATCCGATAATTTTTGCTCTCTGATTCATCCTTAAAAATTTTAAATTCTTTTTCCAAATTTGCATAGGATGATCTTAAATTTTCATGGTTCTTATTCAAATCGTCGAACTCATAAAGTAATTTCATGTGGTTATTGTCATTTAATGCATGATCTTTCCTAAGGATTTCATATTCTCTCAAGAGTTCTAGAAAATTTAAGTTCAAGCTAGCATGCATTTTCTTTAATTTCCTATACGCATCATGTATGCATTTAGAGACTTCTAAAAGTTTATTGTGAGTTAAGTCACATACCTCTTCTTGATCTGACTGATCAAGATTATCAACCATCAAGCACAGATTGGTGACTTCCTCTTCCTTTTCAGTCTCTGACGAGTCTGAAGCTGAGTCTGCCTAGAAAGCTCTTTGGAATTTCTTCTTTCTCTTCTTTACAATTAATTTCTCCTTATCTTTTCCTTGCTAGAAGTGGCTTTGAGTTTTTAGCAGTTTGACTTAATATGTCCTGGTTTTCTTGCACTCGTAGTAAATTACATCATTAAAAACCTTGACATTCCTATTAAAATTACCTCAATTCCATTACTGGTGTCTCTTTTGCTTTCTCTTCAGAAAGCTTCTGAACTATCTAGTCATCAAGGTGATGTCGTCCTCATCCTCAGGTATAAATATATCACTCTCGGACTCCACCTTTAGTGCAATATTCTTCTCATTTCGTGGCTCTCCTGTATCAATCTTTTGTTGACTCACTCCTTGCTCGTAAGCAATTAGTGATCCAAGAAGATTGCCAATAGAGTAAACATTTAAATCCTTAAACTCTATAATCGCAGTTACTTTAGCATCATAAGTAGTAGGCAAATAATGAAGTATCTTATTAATCATTTCAACATTTTTTAGTTCCCTACCCAATACATGCAAAGAGGTGACTATTCATGTGAATCTTGTGTACATGTTAGAAATAGATTCATTAGGTTTCATGGAAAACACTTTATAGTCATGCAACAAGATATTAAGTCTAGATTGTTTAACTTCATTAGTCCCCTCATATGTTATACAAAGTCTATCCCATATATCATTTCCACTTTTGCAAGTGGAAACCCGCATATAATCTTCAGATTTAAGAGCATAAAAGAAACTGTTCAAATATTTACCATTAATTTGTGCTAATTCATATTGTTCTACATTCCAGTATGTAAAGGGAATTTGAACTCTAACTCCGTCAACTAATCTAGTTAGTTTTGTAAACCCTTCATGAACTAAGATCCACATATGGTAATCTAGTGATTGCAAAAATGTTCACATACATGTTTTCTAAAAATCAAAAGGAAGATTATTAAATAAGGGAGGTCTAATTATAGAGTAACCTTCAGGTGTATTTAAGTTTCCAAATGTAGCCATGGTCGTTAATAAAAAAGTAGTCTAAACTTATGATTTTGAAACTAAGCTCTGATACCACTTGTTGAAACTTATCAAATATGAGTTAGGTTGCTAGACCTAAGCTTTTGTCCCAATGGCTAACCAAGAGGAGGGGTGAATTGGTAATTTAAAATTTTTCCTTAATTTAAAATTTGAAAAACTGATAAAATATTTTTTAAAAAAATTTTAAATCAACTAATCAACCATAAATAATAACACAAAAAGAAAAATAAAAAATAGCAAAAAATAAAAGAACATAAGATTTATAGTGTTTCTATCAAACACGACCTACATCCACTCCCTGAAGTCTCCTACTTCAGGTATTGCACTATTACCACTAGTGTCTCTCCTTTTTCCCCCACAACAAGGCGGAGAAGCCTTCACAAAAACTCTCTTCCACCACTACCTGTTACGGAAGAGAACTGTCATCCTTTTATACTTTTCAAGTGTAGGTAAGGAACCTACCGCTCTTCACACTCTCTAAGTGTCAGCAGAGAACCGTCCCACTGTTCATACTCTCCAAGTGTAGGAAGAGCAACTTCGGCTATTTACACTCCTCGAGCATCGGTAGAGAACTAGATCTTCTTACGAGAAATATAGAAGGACAAGCGAAAAGAGTGAAGTAATCACAAATTACAAACTGAGATCCTTATCTTTGAGTAACCTAAGTGAACCTTTCACACTCCAGTAGTAAGAAATCTCCTTCAAATAGTCTCTCTCACTCTCTCCTTCAAATTTCCTTTAGTGTGCATGAAGAACAAATGACAAAAAGATTTCATGACAGTCTAACTTGGACCTTTTATAGAAAAGACACAAAAAACCATCCAAAAAATTGCATTTTTCAATTTCTAACCTTACACAATCATCCCGTACGGTCAAATTTCTTACGTATGAATAGTGTAAAAATTATTGTGTACGAACTATATGTGAATCAGTATGAATTACCTTCGTATCTGATAATCATCCCGTATGAACTAAGTTCGTTCGATATAAATAGTTATTACCAAGGTTTGTTGGTACAAAAATATAGGATGGATTATAAGTTTTCATTAAAGAGGTCATCATCCTGGGACGAATGGGTTAAATCATCTGGATGAATAGTTTAAAGGTCAAATATATAGAACATCATCTAGGGATGAATAGGTAAGATTGATGAATAGTTCAAAAGTCAAATCCAGAGAACATAGTCCTGGGATGAATGGGTTAAATTATCTGGACGAATAGTTCAATTCATAAATCCAGAGGACATCATCCTAGGCTGAATAGATTAAATTATCTGGATGAATATTTCAATTCACAAATCCAAAAGTACATCATCCTGGGATGAATAGGTTAAATCGTCTAGACGAATATTTCAATTCACAAATCCAGAGGACATCATTCTCGGATGAATGGGTTAAATCGTCTGGATGATCAGGACTTAGAAAAAAAATTTGTTCCCACTCTTTTCATTCAATTACTTATTTTGGGAGTATAATAGACCAGATCATCCTGTACAAATATGGTTCATACTTGAATGATTAGTTTTAAAAATTTTGAATTTTAAAGCTCTCCCCAAGTATGTGTGTTAAGTTACTCAATTACAATCACACCCTCTCCGACTCAATAAAATAAAAAATACAAACTTTAATTTACAGAATATTCTAAGCTGATCTAGATTTAAAGTCTTCAGTAATCTGGAGTATGATTTTCTTGAAATGTTAGTAAACACAAGAGCAAAAATAAATATTCTTCCAAAATGTGTTAGGAGAAAATAATAATCAAAATAATAATATTTGGATCCATCAAATATATATAAGTTGAAAGAATGTAAAACATGCAAAGCTAAGTAGCAACTTTCTCAACATGAGGGATAAATAATTTTTAATTAAGATTGTTTGATTGCTAGTTTTAAGGTTAATTAAAGATTTTTAGAATTTTAAAGTGATTTCTGACTTTTAAGAATTTTTTGGATTATTTAATCATATAATTGAGGGGTCAAAAGTTGATTTTTTTTTATTAAGATTGAATTCTTGAAAGATAACATTTTTATAAAAAAAATTGGACCTTAAGACAATAAGTTCGTCTATAAGTATGCTGGATTTGAATTTTTTATATTTTATTATGAAGGTTTGAAAATTTGACTTTAAATATGACTGAGATTTGAAAAAAAGTTGACTTTTTTAAATTTTAATGATTTTTTATAGTTTAATATTTTTAATAAATATTAAACGTTATTTTTAATAGAACGCCTTTGAGTTTATTCAATTTGGAATTTTTTGGAATTAGTTAAGATTTTTCAAATTTTGAATATTTATTGAATTTTTAAAATTATTTAATTAAGGGTGTTTTAATGTTTTGATTCCAAATGAACTCCAAACGTTTTGAAAGTAACATTAAATGTCAGGAATGAAAAAATAAGAAGTATCCAAGTGTTAGGGAATTTTTTAAAATTCTTAATTATTTTTAATTAATTATATTAATTAAATATTTAATTTTAATTAAAATCAAATTAAGTTCATATTTAGTGCCAAATAAAAGGGATTTTATTTTTCTTAAGTTGGAAATTGAATTTTGGTTAGTTTGAGATATTATATGTATTTTTTGGAGAGAGAATCCAGGATTCTAGAGAGAGAAAGCTTCATCTTTTTTGAATTCCTCTGATCCTTATTTTCGAGTTGCTTTGAATATTGGTGGAGGGTCACCGATCATCTGCTGCGGATGACCGGAATACCTCCATTCCAAACTTTGCGCAGTATTTTGATGAGTTTGATCATCGTGGATCCAAGAGCAGAGACATTTCAACCCGGGATGGTTTATATAAATAATGTCCTTTAATCATCAATGAATGACGTATTAATTCTATTCATAAGCCTGCTTCGGTGATGTGAAAGGAAAGGGAGTTGTTAAATCCCTAAAGAAAGACGTTTTGGTTGTTCATTCTTCTTGATTTAAGAAGTTTTTGTTGAGAATCTCTAATGATTCGGAGGCATCATCTTCAATTGGGTTTAAATTAAAAGTTAGCAGATTTTCCTCTGTTGCTGATAATGAGGCAGAAAATCAGGAAAATTCAAAGTTGAATTTTAGAAGTGAAAACACTAGAGAAAGCTCAGATTGCTAATTAAAAATTTCAAATGGAGAAAGGTATGAAAGTTGTACCGAATACTGATAGTAATAACTTTGGTTCGGGGAATGATTGGTTTAAGACCAAACATATTAAAGTTAATTGTGTGGAGACTCGTCCTGATGAGGATGGTGATGCAAAGGTGGTTAAACTAAATATGGTTAAGGTATGTGAGAATGTTAAACTTCTTGAAAAATCTCTTGTAATCAAAGTATTTGGAGAGGTGTACCATTTTCTATTTGTAGCATTGAGTTGAGAAGACAATGGAATAGATTTGGTACCTTTCATCTCACATCATTGGGCTTAGATTGGATTTGGTGTTCTTTCCAATCTTCTCAAATAATGGAAGAAGTATTAAGTGGAGGATCATGGTTTGTGGGTGGACATATAATTGGGATGGATAAATGGTCACCTCAATTTTCACCATCCTCATTAAAAGGTTTATCCTCACCAATTTGGATATGATTTCCTCATCTGCCGTTGCATTACCAAGATGAGGTGAACGTGATGAAGATTGTTTCAATAATAAGAATTCCATTGTTCCTGGATGGGAAGATGTTTAAATGGGGGAGACGAGAATTTGCAAGAGCTTGTGTTCAAATTAATCTTGACTCCAAATTAACTAATGGAGTTTGGATTGATGGTTTTTATGGAAATTTTTTCCAAAAGTAGAGTATGAGAAAATCTCATTGTTATGCTTCAAATGTGGTAAGATTGGTCATAAGAGTGAAATGTGTATGGATGTTGAGAAAGGAGTTCAAGATAAAATGCATAAGGAAGTATTGAATTATGGGAATAAAGTTTTGGGTAAATAAGTAATGGATAATGCTTATTCTAAAGAATATGGTCCTTGGATACATATGCAGTTTAAGAATAAAAGGATAAACAAGGTTAAGAACTAGGTTCAGATGCCTGCAGCTCATACTTCAGTTGAAAACTTTACTCATGATCATATTCTTAAGGCTAATAAATGTGATGTGTTATCTCATGATTATGAGATTGGGGATACAAGGGAAGTGGATATATCAGATATTCTTGTATTAGGATAGTAGGTTTTAGATCATGTAGATGCAAATATTGAGGAGCCTAGTTTATAAATTATGGCTCATATAGCACAGGTTTTAGAAGTTGCTGTCATGGATTTGGCAGAAAATGTTATTCAAAATTCTAGAAAAGACTGTGGTTTGGCTGAAGTAATTGAGGGTTGTATTCAACAGGTTGAGTTATCAATGAATAGCTGTATACAAGCTGTCAAAGATAACAAGGGTGAAGATGATCTTGTTAGAGTTGCTGTTGAGGATAACTATGAAAAACCGCATGCTGTTATGCCTAAATCAGAGCCTAGTGGAGATAATAATAAGGATTTCCTAATATAACATGGTAAATTTATGTTACCGTCTAAATCCATTCAGAATAAGAAGAAGTTTAACAAAGATTTTGGGCCAATCAAAGGCATCCTTACAGGAAGGAAAATGGGATTGCTTGGTGAAAGTGATGGTTTCACTTAACCATCTTTCACTTAATTCAGATTGAATGGATGAGGACAGTTTTTGGATCAAAGAAATTTGAAAAGAGCTTGATGATTGGTGGCTTGAAGGTCATGGCATGGTTTGGACGAAAGTGGTGAAAGTGATGAGACGGTGGTCATCAAAAGCTGAAGATCATTGTCTTTATTTTATGTTTTTTTTCTGTATTTATGGTTAGGGTTATTGCTTTTTTAGATTTAAATTAAGCACTAAATTGTATTTGAAAGATGGGGATAGAATTTGGAATTTTAAGAATCATTCTATTCCATATTTTTTACTTAATTTAAAATTCTGGGATTCTAATCAACCATTTTGGATGTTTAATTTTTGGTATCCCCTCCACCCCAATTGGTTTAAAATGAGGATTAGAGGGTCTTATGTTCTTTATGAAATTTTTTATCTTTCAAATATAATTCTTTTTCTTAATTATCCTTTAATAAGGCTTCCTTTAATAAGTTTAGAAAGGATTGCCATTAGGCTTTTTCTCTAGTATATAATAGCATAGCTTTCTTTAATGCAATTTGCATCTTTCAAAAAAAAAAAAAATTTACATTCCTAACTTTTGCTAAGGTCATTCAAACCCTAAATATTTGAAACTCTATTCCAAGCCTAATACTTAATTGCTATAGTAGGGACCCAGTCCTACGTTCCTTAGCTTGGCCTATTGACATAAAACCTCCATGAACCTTTACTATATGAGCTTTATACAGTAAACCTATATACCCTAATACCCCAATATAGGGATACTTGAGATAAGTTAAACTTGCCCAATAGATTATACCTTTGCATAGACTTTCTAAAGTGTACATCTTTCCATAAAACATCACCACAATGAACCTATGAAAGCTCTATATGATTGGACATATATTGTCCTTTTTCCTTAGTAAAAGGTTGGCTTGGTCAACTCAACCTAGAATAGGTTGAACCAACCTAGTATAGATCAAATCCATTTATATGATCAATGAACCTATCTCCCTTACTTGATATTAACCCAATGCACTTCTTAAACACATTTAGACCCTAGCTTAGTTATTTCATGTTGAGTTGACTTGGTCAACCCACATGAAATGGTCACACCTAGGTTAACTATAACCTCATGTAGTCAAACATGTGAAATATTTGAAATTAATCAAAATATGTTAAATATTTTAAATTAAATTTTGTTTTAAAATAAAGAGCTTGAAAAAATAATTTGTTATATTTTAATAAGTTCTTTGTTTAGTATTTAATATTTTAATATTTTTTTAGATATTTTGCTAATTAAAATAATTAAAATACAAATTAAATCTTAAATTACAGGATTTGGCAGCCTCGATGCCGATAGAGGCCACGTGGCACAATCGGGTTGGTCAAATATTACTGCACGGTGGCAGCCAATCTTTGGTAATGATAACGCCACCACACAATCATTACCATATGGTGGAAATAGCAATGGAACCCACACTGTCCATGTGGCAGATAACGACTAGACCACACGGATGGCATCGATCAGCTGATGTGGCTCACTTAACTAGCACAACAATGTTTTCAGCTGTGAGTCTAACACTATTTGATCTAATGGTGAAGATCAAACCACAAAGCCGATCTCAATCCAATGGAATCGAACGGTCGAGCTAGCAATATTGGAAAATCACTTATTACCGGCGGCTTATTCCGGCGGTTATCATAAGATTTCTGATGTTTTTGGAAAACATCAACAGCTTTGCAGTGGTTTAAAAATTGCCAGCAAAAAGGGCGTAGGAAACCATTTCTAGCAGTTTGTTTCTGGCAGTTTAAATTACCGGCGGTTTACTGACGGCTCATATCGCCAGAAGTTTTCCTGCAGTCATAATGCTGATGACCTCCGATTATTTACCGGCGGCATACCGGCTATTTAACCACCAGTTTGGTCAGTTATTTTTGATAGCCACACTGTCAAAATAGCGTCGGTAACACGCCGACGGTTTATCGGTAGTCATAACCAAAGGAATTACCAATAGTGCCACCGCCGGCATATCATCGAATAAACACCAAAAATCATCGGTAAGCCACTAGAAACTACCGGTGATTATAGTGATCTTCTGGTGGCTTATATTATCCATCCGATTATAGAACCACTAGTCTAGACCGCCTGTAATTGATGAATTTCCTATAGTGTGGATCCCGTGATTTGAGATGGACGACTCAGATTGAGCCAAACCCAAAAATTAATCATGGGATCTAATCCTTGATTTATCCAAGCTATGAAACAACTAGATCTAGACCGTTGATTGTAAGATCAATGGTCTGGATCTTACAAAACTAAAGGGTTACATAAACCAGGCCCTATATTGAGCTTTTGAACTCGTTCTCTCGATCGGATTAATGAAACTTGATGAAATTAAAACCTAGATAGATTAGGTGAATAGAAATCTTTGGGAATCAATTTGAACATTTTAAAAGCACTCAATAAAAAGTTATTTTAATTCTAAATATTATGAATTAAATCTAAGTGTTTTGAGAGATTTTACCAAGGGATTTGGGGAAAAATGGTTATCCTCATAAGTATTTGATAAAGAATCCTTTGTCTGAAACACCTTAGATTGAGAGCTTCAAGTTTAGAATGGATGGGTTGCTAAGGCCACAAGAGGATTATTATCGACAACTTTAACCTGTCTGATTCAACTGGGGAGATGTGCAGGAGGTCGAGGAGGGTTCAAATGAAACTTGAAAGGGTCTTGAAGAGCTCTGGAAGGTGAGAGAGAGTAAGGGTTAGAGTGAGGGCTCATTTCCTTTATTTACCTTGTTCAAACATCCCTAGGCTCAAACTGGGATTGAATGTGGGAGCACCTAGATGGCTTCCACCTTCCCTAGGGGTTGTTAAAACATTATAGATGGTACCATCCAAGGCTGAGCCATATGTAAAGGTCCCCTTGGTCCCCACTAGTGCATGGAAGAAATAGGGGATATTGGATCTAGATCTAAGGGCTAGGATAAACCCAAAGAAAGTTTTAGAGTATATTAATACTGCTGGAGTGCTTTAAACTTGAGAGAATTAGGCTTATGGTGGGTTTTGACCAAGTTTGACCCACCTAAGGCCTTGGTTTGATTGTTTGACCAGTCCACTTTTCATACTGGTGATGTAGCATAGATGGATGCCTTGAGTGCTGGGATGATAGGTTGGAAGGGTTTTAATGGCTAGGGAAGAAACTTGAGGTATTTTAGCCATGTTTGACCAAACCTAAAGTCATTTAGACCCCCTTGTTGACTGTTTGGCTAGTCAAACAATAAACTTAGGCTTAGGTGGACATGGGATAAAACTTGAATGCTGTTTGAAATGATTTGAAAGAGGTTTGAGGCTTAAAAGTTAGAGTTTGAATAGATTTGACCAAGTCCTCAAAACTTAATTGGTCAGATGAGATTTGATTTGGCTTATTTTGAGTTTAAATGCATTTAAACTCGGAGGTAGAGTAGGATTACAATATTGATAGGTCTTGATTAAAAAGGGAGATTGAAATGACTAAAATATAGAAGTTTGACCAAGTCCAGATAGTTAACTTTGTAAAATATACATTGATGTGGTCAAGTTCTGATGAATTCAAGATATGCAATTGAGTGGATCTTGAGGGTTTAAGAGCTTGCTTGAATTGGATTTGATTATGTATGTTCATTGTTCCCTAAAGAGGTATTTTGGTCAAAAATGGTTGACCTGGTCAACCAAGCTTTACCAGGTTCAAGGCTTGAACTTATTGCAATCCTAATGGTGATTAAGATGTAATGGGACTGGTTTTGAGATTTGATTTGAAAAGGCCAAGATAAAATTTGGTGAAAACTTCAAAATTGCCCTAAAGGGGCATTTTGATCATTTTGACCCCTAGTCAACTAGGGGTCAAAATGGGTGCAAAAAATGCAGTTTGATGCTCAACAGGTTAGGATTAAGGTTTTGGATGTGATTATAGGCTTCGGGTAAAGCTCTGAGTTCAAGATCCACTAGGTAGTACGTTTAGTAGCGTAGAGTTTAAATATTTGAATGTTTTATAGCCTTTGGATTTCAATTTAATTACTAGGGTTAGAGACCTCACAATTGGCTCAAATTTGGATGATTGCCTCTAGTGACATTTTAGATCAATATGCAATTGATAGACTTTGAATTAGAGGTCATTTGATTGTTGTTTGAAGTATTTGAAAAATCCTTAGAAAAGGCTTTTAGGATAGGGCCTTTGAACATAAGATTCTAGTGATATTTGGATATGAACTGGACTTTTTGATTTGAATAATTAGGTTTAAATCATCCACATCATTAAAAATCAATGGAATGATTGTAAATAAATGGATGAGATTGAAGTTTGATAGGATGCTGGAATGATTAAGTCTAGGTTGATTGGAGGTTAGGATTGTCTTTGAAGTTTGAATTAGTTTAAGATCTGAATTGGTTAAAGAACTAGATTGACTTGAAGTTTGGATTAATATGAAGTTTAGATTTGATTTGAATATGGATTGATTTAGAGTCTGAATTGATCCTAGGGTCTGGAGTGATCTAAGATCTGAACTGATCCTAGGGTCTATAGTCTAGAAGAATCCTAGTGTCAAGATAAATCCTAAGGTTTGGAGTCTAGAAGGTTCTTAGGGTCTAGAGTGGTCTAAAGGCTAGATTATATGGGGTCAGGATTGGTCTAGGTGACCTCATTCAAAAATGAGGTCAACAAATATACAATCATATTATATTAAATACATCCATCTTTAATATTTTCATATCAAATATTTATGATATGTCTATTCCATTCTTAATACTAATGGAGTGTACTAGAAATATTTAATCATTTATTTCCATAATATAATAATTATGGATTTGTTTAGATTACTATATACAATTATTGTTACATAAATAATCATGGAATAAATATAATAATAAAATATTATGTTGAATAATAATATTTGGACATGCTAAGGGGATATTTAATTTAAAGTAAAAGGAGTGTGAAGTATTCCAAATACAAGGAGATTGAAAATATTAATGTTTGATTTGAAGTAAAATAAATGCTATATAAAATTTTGGTACATTTGGAATTCACCCTCTTGCTTATTTTTTATGTATTTAAAATACCTCATATTTGGACTAGTGTGAAATACACCAAAAATTCGTTGGCCCTCGTCACCATGAGCCTGCCATAGGCCACTACTATCGGCTAGCACCACCTGCTGCTATCAGTTGTCATCACCATCAACCACTATTTCCTACGCCATCTGCCATCGGCCACCACTACCTACTGACCAGCTCTCACCCCTAAAGATCACTATCAGCCACCATCAGACTGCCATACGACGCCCTATCGCCACTGGTCACTACCACCCCCCACTATCGCCTCATGCCATCCACCACCAACACCATCAACCACCACCATCAGCAACCATCACCCACGTTGACCTCCACCGTTGGACACCTCCTCTCACCAATGCCACCACCAACCACAGCTGTCCGCCTCCACCACCGCCACAGCCACCATCATCACTGACCATAATTTTACGCCATAACTAGTCGACCATTACTACATTCAATGTTGGATACCTAGCACCGCCCTATTTGCATTATACATTGCATTCATTTTACTTCAATCCAAAAAAGGAAAGTAATCTCATGTATTTCTTTTACACTCGTCCAAACAACTCCAAAGTAGTCCTTTGCACTACATTATATATACAATGCATTCCTTTTTCACCCAACCAAATAGCCACTAAATTTAGTTTTAAATATTTAATTCAATCAAAAATATATTATGATAATATTTCTTTAGTTCACATGGCGTAAGAACCACCACACCTAGAGTCCTCCTACCATATATTTTATTACTCTCTCCTTCAATTATAATGGGACAGTGATGCTCCTCTCATTTTTTGGTTATGGAGAAACCCTATGCCCTCTTTTACTTCATGTCATAAGAATATTAATCTAGCCCACTGATTAGTAAACAATTGTAACAATTCAAATATTAAGATCTTAAGAATCCCTCACAAGTTCATTAATAAGCTCTCAACAAGCTACAAAAAATAATTATAGGAATAAGGTGAATAAAAAGAGGAGAAAAAACTGTAAAGTGCACTTTTAGAATAGAATTTTGGGTTTTCAAATGAAAATATAAGATCTTTAGCTAAAGCACTCAACTCCTTTTTTTCTCTAAGATATTTTAGCTTCCCTCATATTTTAGGGTTAATAAGAAAGCATTTATATCAACTATATTGAAATCAGACCTTAAAATATGTTGCTATTGAATAAAAAAGATGATCATATAATATGTACTTCTTCTACAATAAATACGATTGTTACAAACAATATCATGAAATCAAGTTATTTTGATTATACAGTTTGATATATGAACATGTAATATGATAACATGTATCAATTCATCTATCAATTCCCATTACTTAATTGTATAAGAAATTTATTATACAATAAAAATAGTTCACTTTTAAGTTAATCTAATTAAGGAAGGATTTATTCGGTATTAAAAATTTTAATTTAGACTTGATTGCACAATATGATTGGTTTCTAGAAATTATTTTTTGAAGATATATTAATTAATATAAATTGATCTAATTTGAATCCACAAAATTAAAATATATTGCATAGTATGATTAAAATCACACAGTATGATATATTAGTCAGTTTGTATTATAAAAATTTATTAAACTAACTCGGGTGTGCAATGTTTGAATCACTAGTCTCTTTATGTGACACATACATGTATGACTCAAATAAAATGGAAAAATACAACTCCAACCTAAACTCATACAACTCTCAATCTTAATTGCCCCTAACCCGTGCTAAAGCATTGACATTAATGAGCTTTGGGCATGATATTTTCTCTTTGAGCTACTATCTTCATCTTAGTCTTATATATTCAAGATTCGTACATTCTAGATGCATCATGACTCCTCTAATTTATGTTTGTAGTTTTAGTAGTAAAGCTTTCACACATATGATTTTGCCCAAAATTAACTTAACCAAATTCTATTTGTTGTCATTTAAATTATGTAATGAAACTCTATGTCCTTGGATTCAATAATTATCACCATGTTGAACCCAAAAAACTTATCAATTTAATAAATTTCGATCTATTTTAGATGATGATGTGCGGCCAAAAAATAATTCAGTCACATTTCCAAATCAAAGTTTTTGTTAGGAAGAATTTTTAAGTCTTTAGATATTTTAAGATAAATGTAATAAATAAAAAGTTAATATTGCACTAATTTTAGAATATATATAAGAGCTTTAAGACCCATCGTGACCACTTTTTCATGAGAATATTCTGACATAAATTTTTTTCATGAACATATTCATCCAATATTTAATTCATTTGAGTCATCAAATTTAGATGATCATTTTAGCTCTAAATTTGTAAAATTGAAAGTTCAATTGGTACAATTTACCCAAAAGAAAAAAAGTTCAATTGTTACACGAAATAATTTTAGGAAATTTTAATTTAGCTTCTTAAATATTTTTTCTGGGGGATCTTCTAAAATATTTTAAGATACAATGTTCAGATAAGATTGTATTTAATGAGTTATTTGTGACACTCGTCTACCATTTGAAGACAAGCATTCCACTAAAACATCACATTTCCTTACGGAGTATGCAAATATTTATTACCAGTAAAATATAGTAGCTGCGGCTTCCTAAAATTTAATAAAGAGGTCGTGTTAGTGTTTCCTTCCCCCTGCGCCGCTCTCCACTGCTGACCGATCTTCTTCTTTCTCCTCCTCCGGCTAGGCCGGAGGATTTTCTCCTTCACTCATGGCTGAACCACCTTCCTCCTCTGACTTTCCTCCGCTTGGAAAGAAGTCTGATGGAAAATCTCTTCCATTGCCGAGGAACTGGAACAAAGTTTTTGCTCCCGATCTTTCTGCTCCCAAAGCTTTTCACTTTTCTCATCACCCGGAGGAAATAGAGATAATTCCTTTCTCGGGTGAAAAGCTGAGCAAGGGTGCCGAAGCCTGGAACCTTTGCCTCGTTGGCTACTCGATTGGTCGAAGACTATACTATGAAGCACTGTTGGGGGCTATCAACAAAACCTGGAGTCTAAAGGGCTCGTTGCAGTTATTATCCCAAATTGAAGGTTTTTTTCTTCTCCGGTTCTCTTGTCAAGAAGACTTTGACATGGCGTGGTCGATAGGTGTCTGGTTCCTGCTCGGCAAGCCTTTTGTACTTCAAAAGTGGCATCCAAAATTCAAACCC
The DNA here is from genome assembly GCF_001605985.2 of Dendrobium catenatum. Taxonomy (NCBI): domain Eukaryota; kingdom Viridiplantae; phylum Streptophyta; class Magnoliopsida; order Asparagales; family Orchidaceae; genus Dendrobium; species Dendrobium catenatum. Next base: position 71,139 of record NW_021319438.1, read on the forward strand.
ATCAAGGAGGAATTTTCATCTGTTCCGATCTGGGTGAAAATACACGACCTCCCGCTTGCATGTTGGAATTCAGAGGGGATATCACGTATAGCGAGTAAAATCGGGATACCAGTTGCAGCGGAAAAGCTGACTGAACAAATGACGAGGCTAACCTACGCTCGTGTATGTGTGCTGGTGGACAATCTTGCTTCATACCCGGATGAAATTCAGGTATCCCTTGATGGAGATGTGGTCACCTTAAGAGTTCAATATGAATGGCGTCATAACCCATGCGATCACTGTAAGTCGCTTATGCATTTTCATCTTCTTGTCCTACTGTTCCTAAAGTTAACTCTGAAGAACGCCCGAAGGAGTCGTCTGATTTAAGAGGTAGGAGTTTCAGTCGTAAGCCACATAAAAGGCCTAACTCAAAAAATAGGAATTTTTCCAGACCTCCTTCCTCAAATGCTTTACCAAAAGAACAAGAACTTATCTGCAATAATGCCCCCCCTCCTCCTGTCACTACAATATCCAACCCCCCGCAGCCTAATACCATCATTAACAATGTCTTAGGGCAACCTATGACATATCAACCGCATTCCCCAACCCCAAAAAACAATCCACAGTTGGATTTTAATCCCATGGGTGATGTGCCGCCTATTGAAGATGCTATTTTCTCTGGCATCCCGAACCTCAATTCTCCACATTAAACTATCTCCTCATCATCTACATCTCAAAACTTCAATCAACCCAAAGATATAATATCGCCAATTAAATTTGATGCTCTTAACAGTATTGAAGAGCAATTTCTGCGAAACGAGGATACTCAGTGTTCGGTTGAGAATTTGGGTTCCACAACCAGTGGGAAATCTAAGGTCTTGGAGAAGGGCAAGAAGCCACAATATAGTGTGGCGTCAAAAAAGCCTGCAAGGGGGATGCAGGGCAAAAAACCTCAACAACAATCTCAATATTAATTTCCTTTCCACCCATGGCGGCGTGGAATATCAGGGGCTTCAATCACCCTGATAAAGTTTTGTCCTGTAAGCGACTTATCAAGTCTTTCAACTTGAATCTTATTTGCATCCTGGAAACTAGGATCAATTCCAATACTCTTCAAGACCCTTTCTTTGAAGCCTCACATTCTCTGTTTTCAAATGAGAATAGTTGCCATAATTTTCTCTATCCACTTCGGGTAGGATTTGGGTTAAATGAGATTCATCCAAGCTCAGTTTGAAACCTTCTCACATCTCGGAGCAAGTTATATCGGGCATTATTTGGGTTGCTAATAAACCTTTGCTCCAGCTTTCTACTATCTATGCTTCGAACAATTCTCATGACCGTATGAAACTATGGGAAATTTTGACTCAGCTTGCTCCTTCTAATGAGTTCCCTTGGGCTGTAATGGGGGATTTTAATTGCTGTAGGTTTGCATTTGAAAAATTTGGAGGTACTCCCATAAATCATGCTGCTTTGTCAGATTTCAATTATATGTTTTTTCATAATAGACTGGTAGATTTAAACTCTTTGGGGTTTAAGTATACATGGTTCAATCAGCGCACTATTAATCCTATACATATAAAGCTTGATCGTGTTTTAGTGAATGAGGCTTGGGTGAATTCCTTCACAGACTCTTTTTGCACATTTCACAGTCCCTCCTGTTCGGACCATTGCCCAATTATTCTGAATAGTGGTATGAAGGTGCACGTTCATCATCGTTTTCAATTCAAAAACTTCTGGACCAATTTTGACAAATTCTGGATGCTTATATTGGAGGTTTTCTCCAAACCGTGCCTTGGGAATCCTATTTCTCATTTCACCAATAATCTGAAACAAATTAAGATTGGGGTGAAGTGTGAGGCTTGGTCTTCGTCTTCTTGTATTACTAGGCATTTGGATGTTTTGAATGCTAAGCAAGCTGAAATTTTAAATAAGCTATAGAGAGATCCCAATAACTTGGATATTAATCAATCCTACAAGGTTAGCACGTTAGAACTAGCAAAGTTCAACAATTTGCTTACATCCTGGATTATACAGAGGGCAAAAGTTAACTGGTTAAGGCAAGGTGAAGATGATTTAAAGTTTTTATTTGCTAAGATTAGAATTAGAAGAGGAGGTTCTAATTCTGTTGGGAATTTACTTGCTAATCCCTCGGTTTCCTCTAGAGCAGATGTGGTTAACTCTTTAATCCAGTTTTACCAAAGTCTGTATAACCCGCCTGCACCACCTAGCCACAATTATAGTGATTTTCCGACTGGGACTTTGCTACCACACTCTCTTGCTATATGTATTGTCTCTCCTGTGTTAGAGGAAGAGGTGAAAAAGGCTGTTTTTTCGGGTAAATCAAACTTTGCACCCGGTCCAGATGGGTTTAATTTCTTTTTTTACAAATCTACTTGGAATATCATTGGTCATTGGGTTTGCAAGGCTGTTTACTCATTATTTAATAAATGTTATATGCCTAATGGTGTGAAAGACACTGCTTTGGCTATCATACCTAAGCATAAAAATGCAGCTGATATCTCTGACTACAGGCCTATAGCTCTCTGAAATATCCTTTACAAAATAATGGCTAAGGTTTTAGCTGAAAGAATTAAACCTATCATGAATTTGATTGTTCTGGACAATCAAGCTGGCTTTGTAAAATCGAGAATACCTACTGATAACATACTGCTTGCTAATGATATACTTTCTTATGCTGCTAAGAAAAGTGCCTGTAACTATTTTTGTGCTAAACTAGACCTCAAAAAGGCATTTGACTCGATTAGTCGGGAATTCTTGCTTTATAGGCTTCATCAAAAAGGTTTCCCCCCCCCTCTTCGTTAACTGGATAAAAGTTTGTATAACCGATGTCAATTTTTCTATTCTACTAAATGGAGCCCTAGAAGGTTATTTCTCTTCTACTGCAGGGCTTAGACAGGGGTGCCCTTTAAGCCCTTACCTTTTCTGTATAGTGATGGATGCTTTCTCTAATCTCTTGGAGTGTAGGGGTTTTAAAGGAATTTCTTTTGACAACCAATCCTTGTCTCATCTGCTATATGCAGATGATGTTTTAATCTTTGGGGAGGCAACTGTTGAGAATTACAACAAGCTGAATAATATTTTGAGGGAATTTGCTGATAACACGGGGCTTCATGTAAACTATGATAAGTGTGCTATTATGTTCCCTAAAAATCTAAGGAACCCGCGGGATATCTGCCAAACTATTTCTATACACAATGTGGTTAACAAAATCATGTATCTTGGTATCCCTTTATCCTTTTATAAGATCAAGATTGAAGACTATTTGCCTCTTATAGATTGTGTCAATAAAAAAATAAACGGCTGGAAAGCCAATTTACTGTCTTTTGCGGGCAGGCTCCAATACCTGAAATTCACTATCCAAAACACGATTGTGTATTGGATTAGAGGCTCCATTTTACCAAAAACTGTTCACAAGTATATCAAACGAGCTAGTTCTAGATTCTTGTTTTTTGGGGATACCTTGATTGCTAAAAAATTACATATGGTGTCCTGGGATAAGATATGCCGGCCTAAAAACAAAGGTGGTTTGGGGATTCCTTATATCTCTGCCCTTCAATTTGCTTATAACTGTTCTGTGATTTTAATGATGTATAATGTTGCATCTCCACTATCTAAATGACTCCTTTGTATTTATAAGTCCCCTTGGAAGCCGCCCCCTGTTTTTGCTTCTAATATGTGGAAACTTATTAGTAGAACTGTTATGGAGGTTAAACACTGCTTTAACTTCAGTATATCACAAAATGCTCCTATATCCTTAATATGGGATCACTGGTGTCACAATCACAATATTGCTGATTTCCTGGGAGGTGCGTATTTGGGATGCTATCCTGATATCACCATTAATAGTCTTATTTCTGGATCTTAGTGGGTTTTTCCTGAGAACATCTCTCTGAATTTGAAAACTCTGCTTGCTGGTTTTAGCATTGAGGATGGTGAGACTTGTCTTAAATGGAAAAATAGCAGTTCATATAAATTCAAGAATTACATTGAGAAGTTTTACTCTGACTTACAAACCTGTTCTTGGCACAAATCAGTATGGGAAAACAGAAATATTATGAAACATTCGGTATATGCCTGGATGTCTTTGGTGGGCGGACTCAAGACTGCGGATGCTCTTATTTCCCGTAACATTTTGGTTCCTGTTTGTTGCAATTTGTGCCAGGGATTAAATGAAACTGTTTCTCACATTTTTTTCGAATGTGATTATGCTTTTAAAGTTCTTACAGTGATTATTCCTAGGTTGAAATCATTCCTTTTCAGACCCAACACTCTGCAGGTTTTTGAATGGATTAAGGGTAACTATAAGGGGAACAAGAAGGTTAAAAACTTCTATTATACCCTTATCTGTTGCATTATTTACCACTTATGGAAGGAGAGGAATGGTAGGAGATTTGGGAATATTTTTAATTGCCATAATACCCTGATTCTCAATGTTAAAAGGAACATTTATGAGAGAATTGCAAAATGGAAGAACTCTATGGATTACTTGGAACTTCTGTAACTAGTGATGCGGCTTATATGCTGATTAAGTCCCTACAATCATCCAGTCGCTGCGAGCATTTTTTGAAGTCTTACTTGGACAATGATGAAGCTCCTGCTCTGGGTCCCTTGGATGGTCTACGGGCAAACAGGGATTTCATTTTTTCTCGTGTGCCTTAAAAAGTTTAATCTGAGTCCAGGTTTAGATAGACTTGGGAGCTCGTTTTTGCTGGTGGATTTTCTTCTACAGGTCTTATTCTGGATATAACTACGATATTCTTGTCATCTGGAACACTTGAATTGGAATACCAATTTTTGCTTTTATAATTTTGCAGCAAAGGCTGATAGGGTGATCATTGTAATAGATTTTTTCTTTTATTTTGAAGCAGATTTGTCTATGCTGTTTTTGTTCTTCACATTGCTACTGGTCTTTTGTGGTAGCAATTTTTTATTTCCTATGTATTCTTTCTTTTCATGAATGAAATGGGCCTAGCACCCCAATTTTCCAAAAAAAAAAAAAAAAAACAAGCCAAAATGACAAGGCGCCTACCACAAACGAGTAGAGGCAAGTAAGGCGTCCGGATCAGTTGATGCGTCAGAAATGGTCCACATACTTGTGTCTTATTATTTCAAAATATCCTGCTTAGAGATAAAATTTATTTATAGTTAATCTAAGTTAATTGCAATTCGTTTGATTCGGATCTAAACCTCTAGTTTAGAAGATAGAAGATAGTGTCCAAATTAGGGGTGTCAATAAAATTGACCCGACTCGAAACCCGGCCAGACCCTAACCCAAAAATTTTTGGTTCGGGTTAACCCGTTTACTAAATGGGTCATGTTTGAGTTTCATTTCCCAACTTCTTTATATAATCGGGTCCGGTTCGGGTTGACCTAGGAACCTGAACTCAACCTGGGTTGTCCGGGAAACTCGCCCAATTTCTCACCTCGCCTTGCCCTATCCTACTGAATCAGTCGCTCACGTGTCTCGCTGTCATAGATCAGATGCTCAGTTGCATGACTTTCCCGAAGTGGACTTAACTTTGTTCGACTAAGTCAATCGCTCTGAACCGGACCAAATTGGAGGTTGCCGGCACTGCTTGTCGCACGACACTGCCATCGTAGCATCACTCATCTGCCGAACTAGACCGAAATAGACTCCACTTGCACTTCCTCCCACATGACTCACCTTCGCTCACATGACCGAACTGGACTCCATATTTATCGTCACTCGCACCGCAGTACCAATGGCTTTTTTTTTTAATCAGACGGGTTTACGGGTCGGATCGAGTCAACCCGGTAACCCATGTGGGTCGGTTCCGAGTTAAAAATCCCGACCTATTTGTAAAAGCAAGTCAGGTTTGAGTTGACCTGTTTAGACCATGGTCAATACGGGTTCGACATGAACCCGACCTGTCGACCCGCTTTGGCACCCCTAGTCCAAATCTGGTAGCGAAAGACAAGCTCTGCGATTATGGAGTTCACTCATTGCTCAACCTTGTAGTCATTACTTTTTTGATTTTTTTTTTTTTTTGAGAAATTTGAAGCCATGCCTACCTTCATTAACGTGAAAATATATAAGTCAACAAAAATCGTTATGATCCATCACAAATCTTTAGGTACATTTAAGTTAAAAATTTCTAAAATTAAATGCAGGACAATCCGTACTTCTATTTCAGCAAATATATAATCAAATTGAACATTTCAATGAGACGAACCAAACAACACCAAAGCAGGTCCAACCCGAGCCTAAATAGGTCCACTTAAGGGGTCGAAGCATATTTGGAATATTCAAAGAATGACCAACTGATCTCTAAATATGGCATGCTTATAGTCAAATCCATCAGCTCGATAAGATGAATCCAATGCCCAAATGACCGCTTAATTCTGGCTTCATTGAGACACATAAATTATAGCAAAATGTTGTACGATTGAAGGAATCAATATGGGCCATTCGATGGAACACTTTGAATCTTTCACGGATCATCTCCATATTTATATGATCTACCACTCACAAAAATCTATAAGAAGACCCTTACTCTCCACATAGGAGGGTTTTTTCTTGAGATTAGGGAGAATTATGTGATTTTGACTGATCCTAGAGTTCTACCCAAGTACAATTACTGGTGAACTTTTGTCGAATTCTACTAGACCACCACCTGGCTGCTGATCATTACCAGATCTCTGCTCATTTGTAGACCATTATCTGCCAAGTATTAATGCTGCTACCATCATCGCTAACCTACTACAATACCTATGATAACTATCGCCTACTAACTTTGGTCCCCTAGGCCAAAGTCACCCACTGACTATTATCCCTTGGACCACTGACGACCACTGACTATGGTCCCATAGAAAACCATATCCCATCGATAATAGTTCCTTCGAACACAAGCATCTATCGACTATAGTCCCTCCAACCAACTTCAACCATGGATTATCATCACACAAACAACTTCATCCACCATTATTATCCCTTAAACCATCGTTTCCCACCCTCTATGGTCCCTCCAACCAATAACACTTGCTGACTACAATCCCTCTGACCACCATCGCTTGCCAACTACAGTTCCTCTTACCACAGTTGCTTGAAGACTATGGTCCCTCTTACTATTATTTCTCACCGGTGACTACGATCATTCTGACAACCATCAACCACTGACTATGGTTCCGTTGACCAGAGTCGCCCATAGACTATAATCCCTCTTGTCACCAACCCTCACCGATCATGATCTATCCAACCATCATCGCTCATTGGTTATGGTCCTTCTGATCTCATTCACCCTCTTGACCATGTTCCTTCTAACCTCCATCGCTCGCTAATAGTTCTACTGACCAAACGAATAGGCCAACATTCTCCTGTGAATAACTCTCATGTCACTAGGATTCTTCCAACTCCAACCACATAACATTCCTATTATGATGTATATTTGCTACATTCAGCTAAGGCCTTACCCCGAGAAAGAGCCTCATTTGTAATCAACAACAAACACTAGTGGATCATTTCAACTAGGAAAGGCCCAATGATTTTTCCCTCTTATTATTTTCCAAGTAGAAGTTTTAGTGTCTCTTAATATTATCGTACCCCTCTCTCTTTATTTTTCTATGTGCTAAATCTTTATACTATGCTTGAATGTTAAACTCTATATCTCTATAACATCATGGATGTTCCAAGATGAAACAATATTATATTAAAAAAATAAAAAATAACTAGTAACAATAGGTATTTAAAAGAATTTACATTTGATAAAAAATAAAAAAAATAAAGAAAATTGTACAAGGCAATAAAAAAAGGCATTAATATTGGAGATATGATGTAGTTTAAGTCACAAATAATATAGGAAGATAGTAATGATGTACCAATCTTAAAACTTGGTATTTAAAAACTTTTCCTATTTTTAAATTTTAAAAAAGTTTAAAACTGATGGATTCTTTGAAGCAAATTTTAAAAAATATTTTTCAACCATAAAAAATAAAAATGATAGAATTTAAAAGCAGCGAAAATAAAAAGACACAAAGATTTATAGTGGTTCGGTCAAACAAGACCTAAATCCATTCCTTGAAGTCTCTCATTTCAGTTATTACACTATTACCACTAGTGTCTCTCCTTTTTCCCCCACAGCAAGGTAGAGAAGCATTTACAAAACTCTCTTCCACCACTACCAGGTGCGGCAGAAAATTGTCATCCTTTTACACCCTCCAAGTGTAGCCAGAGAACCTTCCCATGTTCACACTTCTTGAGTGTCGGCAGAGAACCAAATCTTCTCGAAAGGTATTCTCACAAGAAATCTAGAAGGATAAGAGAAAATAGTAAAGAAATCACAAAGTACACACAAAGATCCTTACCTTTGAGTAACCAAGTGTTCCCTTCTCCCTCTAATAGTAAGAAATCTCTTTCAAACACTCTCTCTCGCTCTCTTCTTCAAATTTCCTTTATTATTTATAAAGACTAAGTGACAAAAAGATTTCATGATAGTCTTAAGTAGACCTTTTATAGAAAAGACACAAAAAATCATCTAGAAAATTGCATAATTCAAATTTGTGCGTGATCATATTTTGTATGTACGAATAATATAAAAATTGTTGCGTATGAACTTCATGTGAATCAGCACAAACTAATTTTTTTACCCGATAATTGTCCCATACGAACTGAGTTCGTTTGGTATGAACAGTTCTTTTTCAAGATTCATCAGTATGAAAGTTAGGACGAACTATAAGTTTAATAAATAGATTCCATCATCTTGGGATAAATGATAAATATCGTTTGGATTAATAGTTCATTTAGCAAATCCCTAGCCCATCATTTTGGGATGAATGATAAAAATCGTCTCGATGAATAGTTCATTTGACAAATCCAGAGCCCATCATCTCGGGACGAACGATAAATATCATCTGGATGAATAGTTCATTTACAAATCCAGAGCCCATCGTCCTGGGAATAATGATAAATATCATATGGACTAATAGTTCATTTGAATAATCAAGAGCCAACTTCCTGGGATGAATGATAAATATCGTCTGGATGAATAGTTCATTTGGAATATCCATACCCCATCATCCTAGGACGAACAATTAATATCATATGGACAAACATATCATTTGGGAAATCTAGAGCAGATCATCCTGGGATGAATGATAAATATCATCTGGATGATCTATACATAAAGCAAATCTTTTGCCAATCCTGTTTGTTTCATTGCTCATTCGGGAAAAATAACTACCAGATCATCCTGTAAGAATGGGTATCATCCAATACGATCAATTAAAAATATGTTGATTTTAAAACTCTCCCCCGATGTGTGTGTGTGCGCGCTAAGTTACTCAATTACAATCAAAGTCTCAGACTCAAAAAAAAATGAAAAATACAGACTCAAATTATAAAACATTCTAGGCTGATTCTAATTTTGATGTCTTCATCAATATAAAGTATGACTTTCATGAAATAATAATACACGCAAGAGCAAGAAACAAATCTTCCAAAATATGTTAGGAGAAAATAATAATCAAAATAATAATATTTGGAATAATAAAAAACATACAAGTTGCAAGAGTCTAAAACATGCAAAGCTAAGTAGCAACTCTCTCAATAATCTCCCCCTTTTTTATGATGGCAAAATAATTATTGTTTGTGTAAATTTGAAAATTCTAAGTTTCTCCTAAACTCCCCCTGAATGAATAAGCATGTGAGTACAAGGGGCATTTATTCTGAACAAACCATTTTTTTTAATTTTAAAGTTTTTCACACACAAAGACGATCACAAAAAAAAGAGACTAAAATGAGAACCAAAAAACTAAACATGAATAAAAAAATAAAAAATACTCAAGTCATAAGAAGACATAAATAAAATAAGATAAATAATATTCCTCTCCCTTTTTGACAACAACAAAAAGTGAAGAAGAAATTAACTACATAAATGTAAGGAGTTATATGAGAAGCCTTTGATAATTGATCCTAAAAGAGATTGAGTTAGATTTGCACTAAAATTATAAATGTCATTAGAGAAAAACAAAGATTCATATGATTTAAGTATCGATATAACATAGATAAGAAAAAAATATCAATGTCATGAATAAGTATAGACAATCAGATAAGGAATGTTATTGCAAGGTAAATGAAATTAAAATTTATGTACTTCAAATTTCAATATAAAATAAAATTGAATAGAAGATTCATTTGAAATTGAAGATTAAAAGATAGAGTAAAGATCATATACTTGTGGCGCTTTGCGCATCTTTTAACTATTTGTGGCGCACTTTGTGCATCTTTTTATATTGGGCTAATTTTGTACCTCTTTTTTAATTTACGAAGCATTGCACATTCTTTTGATATTTGTATATTTTTCAAGTTTTTTAATGATATTTCCAAAATCGATAATCTAAAAGCTCAAATTTCTCTAAGTACAAAAATACTTATATTAAAAAGAGAAATAAAAAAATAATAAAACATCAAAATTGTAATAATAATAATAAAATTAATTTAGTCTACAAAAACATGAGATTGATAGCCTTAACTTGATCGAGTTATAAGCCAACTTAAATTTCATTGAAAAATTAGATTTTTTTTAATGAATTTAAATTTTGTATTGCTTTTAAAATTATACCACTTATTAAGATACGCAATTATGTTAGGATAATCATATAAGCTAACGAATATTTCTAAAAAAGATTAAAAATAATTAAAATAAGACAAGATAATTTTTATTGATATCAAGGTAAATAATAATACAGTAGAGCACGGTTGATATCAATTCAACTTTGAAAATAAAAACATCTATCATAAAAACACAAACAAAAGAAGGTTACAAAAACTATAAATACATCACATCACATCACAACTACTACAACGAAAAACACAAAAGAAGTACAATCATCATTCTGAGGGGCCCTAATCTGAAGGAGGTGGCTAGTTGAAGAGTTTAAAATAGCTATTCGTCATAGCTATATTTGAATTAATCGAGTCAAATTAACCTCTTACCCAGCCCATATCCTGTTGATAATTAAAATTCTGCTGCTAAAAATGAGCTTCAATTTGATCAAAGCGTTAATCAAAATGATGAACCATCTCCTGAATGTCTGGTCCACCAGCAGGAATAGGTGCAAGTGCTCTCCCCTCTCCTTAGTGTCATCATCTCCATCATGTTTAGCAAATATAGCTCCAAATGAACCATCATTGTAGTAGATGGGTTCTTCTAGATGGGTCACATCATGATGATCTAAATCATATTTCTTTTCAAGAATGTATGACATAAGGTGTCCAAAGGCTATATTCTTCTTTCCCTTATGGGATACATGACCAATTTCAGAAAGCCCATAAAGATAGTCAGTAATAAGATGGGCATCATAATAAGGTTGTTCAGTAATGATCAGATAAGTTACAGTGGAAAGAAGAGGAGTAATATTTATTCGATCACCAGCTTTTATAATGATAGAAGTTCTAAGTGAAAGTTTGTTAGGGATGTTAAGCCCTATAGAACTGGTCCAAGCTAACCAAGAGGGGGGGGGGGAATTGGTATTTTAAAAATTTTCTTTTCACAAAGAAAAAAAATCACATAAACCAAAATCACACCACGAGAAAAATAATGCGGAAATTAAAGTGCGGAAGCAAGAAACAAGAACACAGAGATTTATAGTGGTTCGGTCAACTCGACCTACGTCCACTCCCCGAAGACACCCTCCGAGTATTGCACTACAATCGTGACTCTCCTTTAGCCCCCACAGCTAGGCAGAGAATCCTTTACAAAGAACCCCTTTTTGACACCCCGGCAAGGCAGAGAACCTATCTCTTTTTTCTTCCTCCTGAAGCTGACAGAGAACCACAACCAGATGCTGACTCCTTACCTCTACCGACCCTTCCACAGACGAGAAACTCTAGATGAAGAAGAAGTAGAGCGATCCTTGAAGCAACCCTTGAGAATCCCCTCACAAGCTCCCCCTCACAAGATCCTCTCTCTCTCCCTCTCTCTCTTTCTCTCCTCAAGCTCTTCTCAGGTCAAGGTAGCAGCAAAAAAGGTTGTTCAAAATATTGAACAAGAGCTCTTAAATAGAAGAGCTTCAAAGGAGCTCATTAATTGCAAGTTGCCAACAATATCGTCCAGGCCGATATGGACATCGGCCAGGCCGATCTGTATAAATCTCAGAAGATCGGCCAGAGCATCGCCTTGAATGCAAACTGGACGATTGAAATTTGGCTTGATTGTCCAGGCCGATCTCACGATCATCCCGAACAATCAGTTCAAATCAGAGGAAAATCATCCAGAGCATCGCCCTGAATTCGAGCTGGCCGATTTTTATCGTCTAGAAGTAACTAAGGTTTTTGAATAGATCATCCTGGCTGATCGTGCGATCATCTAGGACGATATGATCGTATCTATCATCCTTAATTACTTCCTTGATTTATCTGATTAATTAAGGCATAATTGTGAATATCGTCCAGGCCGATCCAAGATCATCCTAGCCAAATACCAAAAATATAGAATACCTTAATTGTTTATGGCGGCAATTTCTTTCTGTTTTGAGCTTATCATCCTGGCCGATACACTTATCTTCCAGGATGATCTGTTAATGACGGCTGCCTTAATTAAGACTTCTTGTTTAGAATTTTTGTTTTAAGCAGATCGTCCAGGACTATGTAAATATCGTCCTGGCCGATATGAGTAAAAATAGAAATTTAAAGTCTCTCAAGTGTGTGTGTGTAGGGTTACTTAGCATCAGTCTCTTTGACCATTACAAGTAGACTCAAGAAGAGAAAAAATAAAGTACAGACTGACTCAACCCTAAATCTACGCAGTCTTGAATTCGCTTCGTTTGTTTGTCCGATCTTCGATTCCTAAAAAGTTAGAAGTAACAAGCAGTCCAAGAGAATCAATAGTGTTTGTCAATCATCAAAACATGAGTCATGAAAACTAGATTTGCAACAATCTCCCCCTTTTTGATGATGGCAAAACACTATGAAGACAATCAGCAGTGAAAGTACGGGATTGACAACTATAAAAACATCATAAACTTCTCCCCCTTTTGACATATCAAAAAGGAGGAGGGAAAAGAGATAGCAAACCACAATGACATTTTTTTTAAACCAAGGCATGAAAATAATGTAGTATTCCATGTGATTGACTTAAAAACTTGTGGGTTAATGAGTTAACAATCTCAATAATCTATAAAATTGTAGAATATTCGATCATGGTTACTCTTAGCTCAGACGTTTTCTTAGGGTAGAATCGTCTTTTGAAGTCAATGACCTAACTCAAAGAATTAATTGGATATGAGAAAAAGAATCCATCCATCACTTGGTTTAAGAAAAACAATCTTTATAAAACACATTGACTACAAATTTTCAAAGACAAGGGCATGGAATATGTTATCATTTCAACGATGATTTTGAAAACTAAGTAAGAGAGAAAAAAAAAGTAAAAGAAAGTAAAACACACTAAAACCTAAAAATATAAAATAAAAGCAAAAGAAAGTAACTAAAAGATCAAGTTTCATGCATTTATGTCAATCACACCCAATCTGGTCTTAAAGAACTAAAAGTGTCGAAGGCCAGTAGTTTAGTAATGATGTCAGTCAATTGATTTTCAGTGGTCACATGGTGTAACTCAATGTCTCCCTTAGTCACATGATCCTAATGAAGTGATGCCTAATGTCAATGTGCTTAGTCCTTGAATGTTGGTTAGGATTCTTAGAGATGCATATGGCACTAGTGTTGTCACAAAAGATTGAGATGGTGCCTACAGATAATCCTAAATCCAATACCTATTGTTTCAACCAAAGGACTTGGGCCACATAACTTCCAAGAGCAATATACTCAGCTTCAGCAGTGGAAAGTGCAACAGAGTTTTGCTTCCTACTAGACCAAGAGACCAAAGACTGTCCAATGAATTGACAAGTTCCTGAAGTGCTTTTCCTATACACCTTGCATCCTACAAAATCAGAGTAAAAAAAACCAATAATCTCAAAAGAAGTGCTATGTCTAGGGTACCAAATCCCTAAGCCTTGGGTCCCCAAAAGGTATCTAAAAATTCTCTTAACAGCAGTCA
>NW_021319438.1:89212-117081 GCF_001605985.2 Dendrobium catenatum
TGAAGCTGGCAGAGAATCACAATCAGATGCTGAATCCTTACCTCTATCGACCCTTCCATGGATGAGAAACTCTAGATGAAGAAGAAGCAGAGCGATCCTTGAAGCAACCCTTGTGAATCCCCTCACAAGCTCCCCCTCACAAGATCCTCTCTCTCTCCCTCTCTCTCTTTCTCTCCTCAAGGTCTTCTCAGGTCAAGGCAGCAGCAAAAAAGGTTGTTCAAAACTTTGAACAAGAGCTCTTAAATAGAAGAGCTTCAAAGGAGCTCATTAATTACAAGTTGCCGACAATATTGTCCAGGCCGATATGGATATTGGCTAGGCCGATCAGTACAAATCTCAAAAGATCGGCCAGAGCATCGCCCTGAATATAAACTGGAAGATTGAAATTTGGCTTGATCGTCCAGGCCAATCTCATGATCATCCCGGATGATCAGTTCAAATCAGAGGAAAATCGTCTAGAGCATCACTCTGAATTCGAGCTGGCCGATTTTTATCATCTAGAAGTAACTATGGTTTTTGAATAGATCTTCCTCGCCGATCCTGCGTTCATCCAGGACGATATGATCGTATCTATCATCCTTAATTACTTCCTTGATTTGTCTGAATAATTAAGGCATAATTATGAATATCATTCAGGCCGATCCAAGATTGTCCTGGCCAATTACCAAAAATACATAATATCTTAATTATTTATGGCGGCAATTTCTTTTTGTTTTGATCTTATCATCCTGGCCGATACACATATCGTCCAGGTTGATCTGTTAATGACGGCTGCCTTAATTAAGACTCCTTGTTTAGAATTTCTATTTTAAGCAGATCATCCAGGACGATGTAAATATCATCCTGGCCGATATGAGAAAAAACAAAAATTTTAAGTCTCTCAAGTGTGTGTGTAGGGTTACTTAGCATCAGTCTCTTTGACCATTATAAATATACTCAAGAAGAGAAAAAATAAAGTACAGACTGACTCAACCCTAAATTTACGCAGTCTTAAACTGGCTTCATTTGTTCGTCCGATCTTCGATTCCTGAAAAGTTAGAAGTAACAAGCAGTCCAAGAGAATCAATAGTGTTTGTCAATCATCAAAACATGAGTCATAAAAACTAGATTTGCAACACTAAGAACATGCTAGATGATTCTAGCATCTTGGTGTACAGTGCTTACCTTAGGCAAATGACAAATATTTTTAATCCCTCTAAGCACTCAATTTATCTCAGCCCAATCAAAGTCAAAGGCAGAGGTCAAGGTATGAGCTCTAATCCCTTGAGTCTTAAGTTTAAGAAAATTCCCAGATCCTCCTTGGTTATTTCTACCCTCTTTTTAAAAATATAGGAACTAATCCTACTCTGGTCATTATTGAAAGTAATGTTTGCATGGAAATAATGGATGGTTTCCTTATTATAAGAATGAATCAGATTGAGGATAAAAGCAAATTGGGTAGAGGACAAAAGTGGCATTACTTGATAGATAATTTTCTCCTGAAGAAGAACTCTGGAAGGGGTGATTTTATCGAAGCAAGCCTAGGAAAAGATTCTTCGTTTACCTTGGACAGGAAATTTTTGTCGGCATTCCTAGAGGAAGGTCCCTTGGTCAGTTTCTTAGCATGCCTAGTCCTTTTGTTGAGCTTGCCATTGAAAGATTGAAGGAAAAAATGTTTAGAAAAGGCTTTTGAAGAGAATGAAATTTGAGTTCTAAAGCCCTTTTATTTAAAGAAAAATGACCTTTCGTATAGATGTAAAATGGTTCGTCCTATAAAATGATTGTGTTCGTATTTATGAAGTAAAATTTCGTATGTACGAATGCATGCGTTTAAAATGAAATGACTTTCCATAATCATATGAGTTACGAGGCATCTTTTTATACAGACTTTTTAACCAAACTATAGTATAGACGAACAGGTGTTCGTCTGAGATGATAGGTTATTGAAGATCATTTTTATGATGGTTTGAATCGTCCCCCACTCAGAATGCCACATGTTCGTATGGACGAACTGAAGGTTCGTATGAACGAACAGAAATAATAACTGCTCATATCCGTATAACCATTTACATGTATACATATGAATGAATACTCATCGTCCAGATGATCTGTGGATTGTACAGATGTTCTACAATAAAAATTAAAAAAAAAACTGTATGGATTCTATTTTATCCAACGATTGATTTGCTACATAATTCATCAAGTATTAATTAAATTTCATAAAGTTCAAATAAAACATCAAGAAAATTTCATTCGATCGATCAAAATTATGAATTTCAAAGTGAAAAACATTTTGAAAACACACAAAATAGATATACAAAAAACATAACAAAATAAACACGCATAAAAAGTGACAAAAATAGAAAAATACAAATAATTCAGAACACAAAACACAATCACAAAGTTACATATCAATGTTGCAGAAACTTTAATTAAGAATTTAAAATCAATCACACCAAGCCTTATTTTTAATGTACTGAAATTATCAAAGGGTATTGATTTTGTAAAAATATATACAAGTTAATTTTCAGTTGAAACATGATTGAGTTTGATTTCTCCTTTGGATACATGATCCCTAATGAAATGATGTTTGATGTTAATATATTTGGTTCTTGAATGTTGAATAGGATTTTTTGAAATACAAATGGTACTAGTGTTATCATAATAAATGGAAATTCTGCATATTATTAATCCTAAATCAATCAACTATTATTTTAACCAAAGCACTTGTGCCACAAAACTTCCTAATGCAATGTATTCAGCTTTCACAGTAGATAGGGCTACAAAATTCTATTTGCTACTAGACCAAGAGATTAAAAAATTTCCAATAAATTGACATGTTCCACAAGTACTCTTTCTATCAACCCCACAACTTGCAAAGTCCGAATATTATTATCTAATTATTTCAAATGATGAACTAAACTTAGGATACTAAATCCCTAAGTTTTGAGTTCCCAAAAGATATTTAAAAATCATTTTTACTGCTAACAAATGTGATTCTTTTGGATTTGATTGAAATCTAGCACACAAATAAACACTAAACATAATATCGGGTCGGCTAGCTATCAAGTAAAACAATTATCCAATAATTCCTCTAAATTTCTTTTGATTAACAGATTTTTCCTTAGGGTCCTTATCTAAATAAACTGAGGAACTCAAAGGTGTACTAACAGGTTTAGCATTATCCGTTTCATACTTTTTGAGGATGTCCTTAGCATACTTCGACTGACTAAGAAATGTTAAAGCCTTGAAAGAAACTAAAATCTCCCATTAGTCTAGTCTAAAATTCACTACTCATTATTTTAGAAAAATCATCACAAAGATTTTTATTTGTAGATCTAAAGATGATATCATCAATATAAATTTGTACAATGAGTATATCCTCTCCTAATTTCTTCAAAAAGAGAGTTGTGTCCACACTTCCTTTTTTCAAAAGATCTCTCAAGTAGGAAGGTGCTCCACCATAAGGATGCCAACTGGAGATTCGAATATGAGAGAAGCTACAGTTTTTAGAGAGAGAAACTTCACGGGTGTTGCGAATTTGATTTTCTTTTATATTTTTTATTCGTCGGCATCAGATTTCTTCATCGGATTTCCTCAAGAGACGTTGTCGATTTCATTTTTTTTTTGTCTGGGCTATGGCCCAGATGATTCAGTTCACCTTTTTATGTTTCCTTGATTCTCAAACAAGTTTTGATTGATTTTTGGCTGATTCTTGAAGATTTAGGATTTGAGACATGCTTAGATTGGCCTCATCCTTAGTATCGCCTTACAAAATCAATACCAGGGCAAAGAATGGTAGGATTTCTTCTTTGAAGACTGAATCTAAGGAGATCAGTCACTCTGTGTCTATCGATTATAATCTTCTGGGGGAAAAGCACGATAATTCTTGTTCAAAAGAAGATGGAAAAATTTCTAACTTGGATCCTGAGATTCGGGTTAATCCTATTAAATCCATTTTTTCTGTAGAGGTGGATGCCTCTGTAATAATGGAATTTGATCTTAAACTTAAAGATCTTCATTCCTTGAACCCAATAGTGGAAGATGTTATTAATTACAGAGAACAGAGCTCCTAGGAAAACTATGCTTGGAAGGAAGTTATGATGGATGTTTTAGTTCATGAGGGTTAATATGATAGGGAGTTTGTTCATCAACCTCAACTGGTGGATTCTATAATCCATGAGCAGGACAAATTAATTGATAAGGCAGGAAAGGTTGGCCCTGAGGAATTTTCTCTCAAGAGGTCCTTTGCAAATGTTATTGGTAAGCCATCTAAATCAAGGTTTCTCCTGTTCTCTCGAAAGAGGTGAATGATTTTTCAGATGATGGTGTTACTATGAAACCGTCTCAAGATGAGGTGATGCTAAATAACAAGCGGCTGGAGTATGCTTTGGTGGAAAAGATTTTGGGGAAAAAACTCTCATTTCCCTTCATTTCTTTGAAGTTGAAGAAGAAATGGAATAGATTTGGAGTCTTCCAATTTATTCTAGTTGGAGGAGACTCTTTCATCTGTATTTTTTCCTCAAATGTATCCAGGGATGCCATTTTGAATGGAGGCCCTTGGCATTTAGCTGGTCAATTAATTGGTATTAATCGATGGACCCCCTCCTTTGATCCCAATTCTATGGAGGGTGTTTTTACTCCTATTGGGGTTAGATTCCCAAATCTTCCTCTACTATATTGGGATAATAAAAATATAATTAGAATTACATCTATGATGGGAAGACCGATTTGGCTTGATGAGTTTCCCAATACTTGGGACAATAGTAGTTATGTTAGAGTTTGTATTTGCTTAGACCTGAGTAAAAAACTTCCTAAGGGCATATGGATTCAGGGTATTAATGTAAGATTTTTTCAACCATATGAATTTGAGGAGATCCCAATCTTATGCTTTGATTGTCGCAAGATTTGGAATCTAAAGGAGGTGTGTCCCATTCATCTTGTTTCTCTTAGTCAGATTCCTGGGGAAGTTCAAAGCGTGCAATGGTGAAGGAGAAATCAGCCGCTCCTAATGGTGTGGTTGGTGATCAGGTTGCTTTATTTCAAGAGGCGGACTCTACACCTTAGGTGGTTGTTCGGAGAAAGAAGAAGCCTTTAGTCAGAAAATTGTTGTAAAGTCAGGTGCCAGCAAGCCTCCTGTCTTAAAGCATGATGATGTTCAGCATTGGAGATTGAAGGGTTCAATTTTCTCTATTAGAGAAAGCAGTGGTAAGAATGATCATTTGTCAGGTAAGTCCCATAGTTTTCTATCTAGAGGCACACAAAAATAATCTGGAATTATTTTCAGGGATCCTATAGAGGGAATGAAATCAAATTTAAAAACAATCTGGAATTATTTTCAGGGATCCTATAAAGGGAATGAAATTAAATTTTCTTTAGTCTTGTGTATCTTTGAAAGGAAATGAAATTAAATTAGATTTTTTAAAATTTGATAGCATTGGTGGATTTGAGCAAGATTTGGATATAAGGTTTCAAGTTGATATGGAACATCAGGTTGTTGGAGGGGGTCTTTCACCCCCTCTATTACCAAATGAATCCCATAATTGTCTGGAATTATCATAGGGCCAAGAAGAGGTCCACGGAAAACTATATACATCATCTATTGGATGTACATAAGCCTTCCTTTTTTGCTTTAGTTGAAACTAAGGTGGAAGGTTTTGACAAAAAGGAGGTGAATAAGATTTTTGGGAAGCAGTGGGAGTTCCATTATCTTGCTTCTAAGGGGCGGGCTGGAGGTATTATGATCATATGGAATGCCAGTCATTTCTCATTTCATGTTTTACAAGTGATGGACCAATGCATATTGGGTTATCTTTCTAATGGAAAGGGTGGTAACTTCCTTGTAGCCATGATTTATGCTAGCACTAATCAAGTGGGGAGACGACACTTGTAGAATTTTCTTCAACAACATTATAATAAAGATGTTCTTATGATTATGGGAGGAGACTTCAATTGTGTGATTGATCAGGGTGATAAAAAAGGTGGTAAGCCTTTCATTTTCAATTCAGCTACTAAAGAATAATGGGATTTTATGCTTAAATGTGATTTGCATGAAACAAAATTTGTTGTTCTTATATTTACTTGGATCAATAACAAAGAAGAAGCTAGCAAAATATGGGTGAGGCATTATAGATTTTTTATCAACTCAAATTCTCTTCAGATTTTGCCTTGTTTTGTTACTTATCATCTTGTTAGAGTGGCTTCAGATCTTGCTCCCATCTTGTTGAACTTATTTGAGAAATCTATCTCTTCAAAGCCATTTATTAGATTTTAGGATATGTGGTTGTCTTATCATCAAACTTGGAAAATTGTTAAGGCTAAATGGGTAGGGAAGTTCTCTGGATTGGCTGCTGAAGTTTTGAATTATAAATGTAAGAAAACTCTCAGATCTTTATTTTTTTGGAGTTAGAATAAACTCAAGGAGCTGAATGAAACCAAATTACAACTGGAATATGATCTTTTATAGCTTCAAAATCAAGACTATTCGGTTATGGGACTCAACCAGATGCAATTGAAAGATATGAAGGAGAAGGCTATTTTGCTACAATCGGTTTTGGTGAGATTTAATACCTAGTGGGTTCAAAGGGCTAAATGTCAATGGATTCAAGGAGAACAAAGTTCTAATTTTTTTCCAAACTGTTGCTTCTAGTAGAAGGAATTCTAATAAGATATCTTCTTTAAGGAATCATGGGTGAAACTACTAGTGGAGGAGGATATTTCCTCTGAATTGATTAATTTTTTTAGAAGTAAATGGGCTAGTAGGTCGATTTCTTTGGAGAATTGGCCTTGCTTAAGGGGTCTCCATGGTGATCCTCAGTTATAGTTATTGCAAAAAATGGTCAATAGAGAAGAGGTCATTAAAGCAGTGTTCAGACTTCCTTCAAACCAATCTCCGGGGTTGGATGGTATTACCGTTAGTTTCTTTAAGAATTACTAGGATATCGTCGGAAAGGATGTTGTTGATGCCAGATTGGAATTCTTTGTCTCAGGAAGAATGTATTTGGAATGAAAGGATACTTTTGTGGTGCTTATTCCGAAAATAACTAAGGCTGATTACCCTTCAAAGTTCAGGCCGATTAGCTTGTGTTAAATAATTTACAAGGTGGTTGCTACTATTATCTTAAAGAGAATCAAACCTTTGCTTCCACAGTTGATTGATGAACATCAATCTGCTTTTGTATCGAGTAGATCTATCTCAAGTCATCATTTGCTAGCCCAAGAGATGATGGATAAGTTTAGAAAATCCAAATCTAAAGAAGGTCTTTTTTTGATAAAAATTGACATGGAACAAGCTTATGATAGCATGACTTGGGATTTGTTGGCTGAGATCATGCAGTTACTTAATTTTCCATCTAATTTTATTTGTTGGGTACTACAATGTGTTTCTAATCCTCAATTTTCAGTATCTATTAATGGTAAGGGGACTAATTGGATACATGCGTGTAGGGGTTTTAGACAAGGATGCCCCCTTTCACCGTATCTCTTTATCATATGTTCGAATCTTCTGTCTAATGCAATTGCTCAATTTGGTGGAGATGGTCTAGGAGTTTCCTTCAGGCGATCAGGTCCTAAAATTAACCATTTTCTTTACTTAGATGACATTATTCTATTTTTAGTAGCAAACTTTGTCATTTAAAGAAGATGAAGGAAATTATAAATTTGTATTGCTCTTGGACTGGTCAAAGGATAAATACATCAAAATCAATGGTGATGTTCAGTAGAATACTCCTCGGTGGAAGCAGTATTATTTCTCCAAGATGTTGGGCATGAGGAGAGTTAATTTAATTTAGTATTTGGGTCCTAACAGTTCTTTATCTCGGATGAAGGTTATGGATTTTAACAAGGTGATTTCTAAAATCATGAACTCTATGAATTCATAGGGATCTAAAATGTTGGCGTTAGATGGAAGGATTACTTTTATTAAATCAATACTTTCTACACTAATTTACTATCATCTTTCCCATGCTAAGGTTCTAGTTGTTGTTTTAGAAAAAATTGAAAACCTTTGTAGATCTTGCTTGTGGAATAATTCTACAAAGCATGGAAGAGCACATTATGTGAGTTGGAAGAAGGTTTGCTTGCCCTTTGATCAAGGAGGATTGGGGATCAACTCCTTTTGGATATGAAGTAGTCCTTTGAGGGATCGGCTAGCTTGGGATTTTGTCCAACATCTCTCTAAATTGCATAATTCTCTATTTAGTGAGGTTAATGGTGATTCACTGGATGCGGTTACTCCTAGACCTAGGAGCTCTTGGCAGATTTTACAGGAGGGTTGGAGATCCTTAAAGTATGCTATCAGATGGAGGATAGGGGATGGAGCTTCGGTTTTAATTCTAAAGGATGTTTGGATTTTAGATAGAAGCTTATTGTCTTGGCCTTCTTTCTTTAATATTTCTATTGATGTGTATGATAAGGTGGAGGAATTAATTGAGAATGGTTGTTGGAGGGAAGAATTGCTTCTATAATTTTTTGGTCCAATTCTTGCATAGGTGATTAAAGGCATTAATATTTTTCAAGAGTTGGAGGTGGATAAACCAGAGCTTATCTTTTCTACCTTGTCCAGTTCTATTACTATATAAGCTTTTTAAGCCCAATTTTGTATAGTGGATAGTAGATTTGATTGGCTCAGGGAGTTGAAGCTACAGCCGAGGGAGTTTTTGTTCTGGTGGAGAGTTATTCATGATGCAATTCCAACTTAGGAATGGTTGGTTCATAGAGGATTATAGGTTTCAGATTCTTGTATATGGGGTTGCAATGTAAAAGAAGATATTCTATATATTATGTATAAGTGTAGAGTATCTTTAGAGGTGTTTGAAGTACTCAATCAGTGGGGCTTTCCGATCAAAGCTCTTATATTTCGAAATGCTGATAATCGATCCAGGTTGAATAGATATGGGAAAAGGTTGATTGCGTTTCGTCAAAATGATTTGCTTTTCATTAAATTGATGTATCAAATTTGATTTAATAGAAATGAGAAGAAGCATGGAAATATATGGTCAACGCCTTTAATGGTTGCAGCAAATATTCTTATGAATTTTACAGTGGTTAATCTTTTATTACAAAGGAAGCAATGGGATACTACTTGGGTTTACCTGATTGGATGTACTTGGTGTCCTCCCCCTTCTAAATGGTTGAAAGTTAACGTGGATGGTACATTTATTAAACCATATTCAGCAGGTGTTGGAATTATTATTAGAGGCTTTAAAGGCAAGGTTTTGGTGGTAGCTAGGAATCAAGTCAATCATTAGGACATTCATTACATTGAGCTTCAAGCTATTGATCTTTTAAAGTGGGTGCTTAATGAGGATATTATAGGTGCAATGGGTATCATTATTGAAGGGGACAATAAATCAACTATGGAGTGGCTACACAAGACTGTTCAGTTTGGCAAGTGGAGGAGCAACTCATTGGCTTTTGATGTTTTTTTCATTAAAGAGTTTAATAATGTAATTTTCAACTTTATGCCTAGAAGATTTAATAGGGCTGCTGACTTCTATGCTAAGCTTGCTCTTACATCCTCCTTTTCATGGAGGCAAGAGCAAGATTTTAACTCCATAAATGTTTTGGGCAATATCCTTATGGAGGATGCTTTTAGACCACCTTAAGATAAACTTTGTATTCTTTTTTCTATTAGGTTAATAAATGCCTTTTCATGGCTTCATTCAAAAAAAAAAAAAAAAGGTGTTCAACCTATTATACCAAGCATTAGGTGTCTGTTTCAATCCGTATAATGCCTTTTTCAACTTGAAAATACGATTTAGGTATTTTGAATTTTCAAAGCCTGGAGGTTGCTCAACATAAACATCCTCTTGAATTATCTCATTAAAAAAGGCACTTTTAACATCCATTTGATATAATTTAAATCTTCTAAAATAGGCAAAGGCTAACAAAACCCTAATTGCTTCAAGTCTAGCTACAGGGGCAAAAGTCTCCTCAAAATCAATCCCCTCAATCTGATTATACCCCTTAGTTACTAATCTAGCCTTATTTCTAATGACTGCTCCTGAGTCATTCAATTTGTTCTTGAATACCCACTTAGTTTCAACTACACTTTGACCATTTGGCCTTATAATTAATTCCCAAACTTCATTTCTTATAAATTGATTTAATAATTCTTGTATTGACAAAATCCAAAATTCATCCAAAAGTGCTTGTTCAATATTTATGGGTTCTATCATAGAAATAAAGGCTGAATGATTGACTTCCTTATTTAGTCCACGCCTAGTCCTAACACCCTCATTAGGTTCACCTATAATCAATTCCTTTGGGTGGTTTTTAGAAAATCTCAAATCTCTAGGCAATGGGTTTTCAATTTCTAAATTTTCATCCAAATTTATTTTCTCAATCTTTAGGGAGTCAATTTTAATCTCATCCTCTTCAATAATCGACTCTTCCAAAATACCATATTCATCAAATACAACATGTGTGGTTTCCTCAACTACTATGGTTCTTTTATTGAATACCCTATAAGATTTTCCAATATTATAGTATCCTAGAAAAATTCTTTCATCTGATTTTGGATCAAATTTTGTTAAGATAGATTTTCCATTTTTATGTATGAACACCTTACATCCAAAACATGCAAATATGAAAAATTAGGTGTTCTCCCCTTAAGTAACTCATAGGGTGTTTTTGTTCAAGTTTAATTTGATGTTTACCCTATTCAGAACATAGCATGCAGTGCTAACTGCTTCAACCCAAAAATATTTAGAAAGTGAATACTCTACCAACATGGATCAATTGGCTTCTATTAATATTCTTTTTTTCCTTTTGACTACCCCATTCTACTGAGGGGTTTTAGGTGCAGAAAAATAGTGATCAATCCCTTTCTCCTCACAAACTCCTCAAAATTTTCATTTTCAAATTCTCCTTCACGATCACTTTGAATTATTAAAATCTCAAAACCAAGTTTTCTCTGAATCCAAGTTGAAAAATCTATAATCTCCTCAAATGATTCACTCTTATGATTTAAGAATCTAACTCATGTGAATCTTGAAAAAACATCTACTATCACAAATCTGTATACCTTCCCTCCTAGACTTACAGTTCTAACTGGTCCAAAATGATCCATATATAAAATCTCTAATTGTTTACTAGTTCTAAGATCCTTATTAGACTTTAAAGATAACTTCACCCATTTTCCTAGTTGACAAGCATCACAAAGGTGGTCCTTAATAAAGTCTATTTTTGGTATACCTCTCACTAAGTTCTTTTGGGTAATTCTCCCAAGATTTTTTATGCTAGATTGACAAAGTCTCCTATACCAAAGCCATAACTCATCAGAAATTTTTTTCAAGTAAAAAGTAGTAGGAGTTTTGATATAATTTAAATCTAGCATATAAACATTGTTTACCCTCAAACCATGTAAAATATCAATACAATTTAGGCTTAATATGCAGCTAGTAGGAAAAAATTTAACGTTGTATCCTTTATCACATAGTTAGCTAATACTTAATAGATTATTCTTTAATCCTTAAACTAGTAACACATTTTCAATAAAAAATTCTTAAGATTTCCAATCATACCTGATCCAACCACCTTCCTTGTGGTGTTATCTCCAAGTGTAACCCTGCCTCCACTTCTGGCTTTCAATGATATAAATTGCTTAGTATATCCAGTCATATGCCTTGAGTAACTGTTGTCCAGATACCATATGCTCTGACGAGGTCTTGTATGAGTGGTTTCATGCAAAAAACATCAAATTTTAGACCTAGGAACCCAAATAAGTTTGTGTTTACCTTTTGGAAAATTATAAAAAGATGCATGTATGATATGTCAAGGTTTATGCATTTTAGGCTTCCACACCAAATGAGTTTTTCTATCCAATATACAGGTGTGTGCTATATGTCCAATCAATCCACAACTAAAATATTTAACTCCAGGAAATGGATTTCTCAATCTTCTATAACTACTCTGTCTCTTCCTAAGTTTTATAAATTTTACATACAAAATAGGATTTGTAAAATCTTCAAGTGTTGGGGGTTTCCTATTTTTCTCAAGAGCTTTTACTTTCAACTTTAAATAAATATTTAAATCTTCTACAACATGCTTATCAAAAATCAAGTAATGCTCTCTACTCTCAGAATCATCCTTAAATTTCATAAATTTCTTTTTTCAATTTTGCCTAGGATGATTTCAACATATTATTCTCCTTATTCAAGTTATGAAATTATTCAAGTAAGCTCATGTGGTTCCTATCAATTAATGTATGATCTTTCCTAAGGATCTCATGTTCTTTTTGTAATTCTTACAGTTATGGCATGAATTTTTTTTAGCTTCTAATATTCATCATGTATTCTTTCAGAGATATTAAAAAGTTCAGCATGAGTTAAGTCACATACCTCTTCTTGACCTGATTGATCAAGATTATCAAAGATTAAGCATATATTAGTGACTTCCTCTTCCTTTTTAGTCTCTAACGAGTATGAAGCTGAGTCCACCCATAAAGCTCTTTAGAATTTCTTCTTACCCTTCTTCATAATTGGTTTGTCCTCTACCTTCTCCTCGCTAGGAGTGACTTTGAGTTTTGGGCATTCTGACTTAATGTGTCCAGTTTCTTGCACTCGTAAAAAATCACATTATTAGAAATCTTGGCATTCCTATTGAACTTACCTTGGTTCCATTGCTGGCGTCTCTTTTGCTTCCTCTTTAGAAAGCTTCTAAATTGTCTAGTCATCAATACGATGTTGTCCTAATCCTCAAGTTGAGATAGATCACTCTCTGACTCTTCCACTTTCAGTGTTATATTCTTGTCCTTTCGCGGCTCTCCTGCATCAATTTTTCTTTGACTCACTTCTTGCTCGTAAGCAATTAGTGATCCAAGAAGATTGTAAATAGAGTAAATGCTTAAGTCTTTAGACTCTGATATAATAGTTATTTTTGCATCATATGTAGTAGGTAAACAATGGAGTATCTTATTAACCATTTCAGTGTTAGTTAACTCACTACCTAATGCATGCAAAGAAGTAACTATCTAAGTGAATCTTGTGTACAAGTCAGAAATAGATTCATTTGGTTTCATGTGAAATAGTTCATAGTCATGCAATAAGATATTAAGTCTAGATTTTTTTACTTCATTAGTCCCTTCATAAGTCATACAGAGTCTATCTCATATGTCCTTTCCACTCTTACAAGTGGAAACCTGCATGTAGTCTTCTAACTTAAGAGCACAAAAGAAACTATTTAAACATTTAGTATTAAGTTGTACTAAGTCATGTTCTTCTATAGTCTAGTCTGTAAATGGTGTTTCTACTCCAATGCCATCAACTAGTCTAGTTGGTTTTGTATACCATTCTTGTACTAAGATCTACATACGATAATTAAGTGACTGTAAAAATATAGACATGCATGTTTTCCAAAAATCGAAAGGAATGTTATCAAACAACGGATGTCTACTAATCGAGTACCCTTTAGGTGTGTTTTAGTTTCCAAAAGTAGCCATGGTCATTAATCAAAAGGAAGTCTAAACTTATGGTTTTGAAACAAAGATCTAATACCATAAGTTGAAACTTATTGAATATGAGTTAGGTTGTTAGACCTAAACTTATGTCCCAAAGGCTAACCAAGAGGGGGCTAAATTAGTATTTAAAATTTTTTCCTCTTTCTAGATTTTAAAAAAAGTTTGAAATTGATGGATTCTTTGTAGAAAATTTTAAAAACTTTTTTTTAACCACAAAAAATAAAATTAATGGAAATTAAAAGCAGTGGAAATAAAAATACACAAAGATTTATAGTGGTTAGGTCAAAAATGACCTACATCCACTTCCTGAAGTCTCCCACTTCAGGTATTAGACTATTACCACTAGTGTCTCTCCTTTTGCTCTCACAGGAAGTTGGAGAAGCCTTTACAAAACTATCTTCCACCACTACCTAGTGCGGCAGAGAATAATCATCATTTTACACCCTCCAAGTGTCGGCAGAGAACCGTCATACTTTTACACTCTCTAAGTGTAGGCAGATAATCTTCCACTATTCACTCTTCTTGAGTGTCGGAAGAGAACCGGATCTTCTTGAAAGATCTTCTCACAAGAAATCTAGAAGGACAAGAGAAACGAGTGAAGAAATTACAAAATACACACAGAGATTCTTACCTTTGAGTAACCAAGTGTCCCCTTCACCCTCCAATAGTAAAAAATCTTCTTCAAACACTCTCTCTCACTCTCTCATTCAAATTCCCTTTACTATTTTAAAGTCCAAGTGATAAAAAGATTGCATGACAGTCTTAAGTTGACCTTTTATAGAAAAGACACAAAAAAAATCTTCCTGAAAACTGTATAATTTAAATCTGTGTGTACACAATCATCCCATATGATCATATTTCATATGTACAAATAGTATAAAAACTATTGTGTATAAACATAATATGAATCAGTACAAAGCCCATCATCTTGGGACAAATGATAAATATCATCTGGACAAATAGTTTATTTGGCAAATCCAAAGCCCATAATCTTGGGACAAATGATAAATATCATCTAGATGAATAGTTCATTTGATAAATCCAAAGCCCATCATCCTAGGGCGAACGATAAATATCTTCTATATGAATAATTCATTTGATAAATCCAAAGCCCATTGTCCTGGGATAAATGATAAATATCATCTGGATGAATAATTAATTTGATAAATCCATAGCCCATCATCCTGGGACGAATGATAAATATCGTCTGGATGAATAGTTTAATTGGCAGATCTAGAGCCCATTGTCCTAAAACGAATGATAAATATCATCTGGACAAATAATTTATTTGGCAAATCCAGAGCAGATCATCCTGGGATGAATGATAAATATCGTCTAAATGATCTGTACTTAAAGCAAATCTTTTGCCAATCCTGTTTGTTCCATTGCTCATTCGAGAAAAATAACTATCAGATCATCTTGTACAAACGGGTATCGTCTAGTAAGATCAGTTAAAAACATGTGAATTTTAAAAATCTCCCTCATTGTGTGTGTGCTAAGTTACTAAATTACAATCACACTCTTAGACTCAATAAAATAAAAAATAGATACTCCAATTTATAAAACATTCTAAGCTGATCTTGATTTTGAAGTCTTCAACAATCTGGAGTATGATTTCCCTGAAATGTTAGTACACACAAGAGAAAAAAAAAATCTTCCAAAATGTGTTAGGAGAGAATAATATTCAAAACAATAATATTTGGAATCATCAATAATTTCTAATTTAACTTTTTAAGATAGTTGTGAATTGTATTCTCAGGATTGAATCAAAAGCAGCATAAATGCTCATAAAAATTATGTCATTTCTCTCAACCCAAATATAGTGTGTTATAGTTTGAGTAGCAAGTAGCATGAACCTAGAAGTAATGTTACAGTTGAAATCCTAGGTATGTTGAAAGACATGAATAGAGCTATAGGAAAATGAAACTTTTATCTAACACACAACATTTATGAATCTCGAATGAATACATACTTTTAAGGGATAAATATGTTGCATATTTGATATTAATTTGAAAAAAAATTGTAATTTTGGTCAAAATAATTCCTCTTAACACCAAAATGTTCCTAGTTTTGAGCCATTAATAAGGAGTTTTAGGTAAAATAACATATTTAATGGTGGTACCTTTGAACTAAACTAGTTTTCTCCAACTAGGTTCATAATCATTCTAAAAAAATTTAGAAAAAATAACTTTATAAGTGAAGGTTTGCTTCCCCACCCCTCAGCTACAAGGGACACAAGAAGTAATACCAATCTTAAAAATATAATTTACTCAAATTTAGTAAATCTAAGAGGAGTTGGAGAAACATCAATCATCATTTTTAATAAACTTATTGAGTTTAGCTATTGTATCACAGTTAAAACAAGCCATAACATTAGTACCAAATAATTTCGTCTGAGTTTTTCCTTGTATCCATGGGTCATAGAAAATTGAATGGTTTTTATTTTTAGTAATATTTAAGGTAATCTTGGTCCTTATTTTTATAACAACCTAACAAGTGGCATTTAAAAAAATAGTACCATTACTTCTAGGTTTATTCTAAAAAGGATCATAATTACAAAAGAACTAAGAAGCATGAAAGATTTTGTTGTCGTATACCCTCCAAATAAGTTAGCACCTTTCAAGAAATGGACATTATCAATTGAATAAATGCTAAGACCACTATAAAAATCCTCTAGGTTTTGTCTTCTACTTTAATTTGCAAGTAATTGCTTATGTAATTAAAAAACTTTATTTTTATTCCTTTTTTGGAGAGAATTAGGCCCAAAAAAATAATGGAGGTAGTTCTAGATAGTGGATTTAATCACATTTGATATGACACAAAAAAGAGAGCAAACTTTGTTTCTATACACTTAGTTAATTATTGAGTCAGTCCGTATTTTTGTTACAAACATTTGAATAATGTTTGATGCTGGAAACGAGACACTAAGGTAATTTTAAGGTAGTTACTAGGTTAAAGGAATTGATGTTGCCAATTTTTTCTTTATAATTTATGTCCACTATTCAGTTGAAGTAGATAGATGATTTGATAATATTTGTATGAAGCATAGTTAAATATTTAAATATAATCAAGATTCTAACAAAGAAATTCACATTTTTGTAGCTTTGCAAAAGATAAATAAATCATTAGTAATTAAGGATGAGAGCTAGAAGAGGTACCCCCAAGCATCATTAAAGAATATCATTAATGTCCTATGCATCATTAAAGAATATTTTAGATCTAATAATAACCAAGGTTGCCTTAATATCTTGAATTGTAAAATTAGCTAGAAGTTAATGTTTTTCTACCATAATAAGAATTTTTTATAGGAATTTGATTAGAGTATTGAATTTCAATGCCACTATTCTAATTTAGAAGAAAAGTAAAATGAACAAAAGTTTTATCTTTAATATTATTTTGAGTGTAAAGTTGATTGGAATTATAGATGATTTCATTGATGTAATACTTCTTAGAGATCATAAAAGTAGCATCCCAAAGATTCTTCCTCTCATTAGCACCATTTCAAAATAGACAAAAAATAACAAGAAATTTAAAGGATTGAGAATATTTAAGGAAGCCATGAATTAATTTGTTAGAGTGGCAAAAGAGATAAAAGAATCACTCCATTTAAGCCAAAAATAACCATTACTCAATAACTGAAATTTTTGTAACTTTTTGTTATTGGAAAAAATTTCCTACAAAAGAATGGGTCATCTAAAGCTGAAAGACTCAATTTTGCTACCATCAAAATAATAAGGTGGAGATAGGGACTTTCAATAGTCAGTAATTCTTCAAACATCATTAATACCCCTAATATTCCATGGATAATGTTTGTATTTGGGATAAATATTTGTTGTTTATTATTTTTGCATAACCCCATTACACCAAGACTTTCATTGCTTAGAAGTAGAGGGAATAACATTTTGATCTTATTGAAGAATATATAAGGTGGAGATAGGGACTTTAGCCATATTATTATTAGGTTGATCAAAAGTAGTAAGCTTATGAGGAGGGCCTACCTCATGAAGTTTAGGAGGAAGAGTATATTTAGATGGTTCAATAGAATTATCCTTGTGTGGTGGGATAACTATTTTTGAAGTTGAAGGCAATATAGAGGAAGAAAAATTATTTCAAATATTTCTAAAACTTAGAGAATTAATTGTAGTAGATGATTTTGCATTAGAAGCAATTATTGAGATAGTCTGGGTTTATTATATGAGATGTAGTTAAGTAAGGGGAGAAATCAACCTCCTGGTGGTTTGTGGTATGTTAGATAATATAGGCTTAAGAGATAATATGGTTATGGCCTTTTGTGGTTTTGGTGATTTTTGGAGGTTCTTTTGAATTTTTTGGACAATTTGTATCTTCGTGGGAAAAGTTATTACAAGTTGCACAAGGAGAGAGCTTCCATTCATCAATTATAGGTTGTTTCATGCCTTTACCTCTGATAAATAGATTAATGAAATTAGGGATAAAAATTGTGGCTTAAATTTTGATTAAAACCCTAAGAAAAGTTAAACAGGTTCTATTTATGATGATATTAATAGTTACATGTATACTAATTTTTCTTTCAATTGAAGAAATATACTTCTCATATCAGCAATGTAATGGCAAAATTTGGAAGTTTTAACAAAATGGGCACCACCTTGAAGTCCTCCCTCATAGGAATGAAGTTCAATATCCATGGTTTAAAATTTAAAGGCCTACTACTGACCAACCATGTGCTTTCATACATAACCATGTCCTAATCCTTAGTACAGGAATAGTTAAACTTTGAAAAAATTATCTGCAAGCAAGATCAATGTACCTTTCAGCTTATATATATATTATAGTAAATATAAGATTGCCATGGAAAGGTTGATCGCAAATGTTTGAGGAGGTTGTGAGACCTCAATGAATTGGCTCAAGGCACACAAAAAGGAGGGGTGAATTGATAATTTAAAATTTTCACAATAGAAATATTGATTTATTACTAATTTTCTTTTTAGAAAATAATTTCAAAACTAATAAAAAATAAATACTTAATAAATGTGCAAAAATAAACAAGAATTTAAGATACTCATTCAAAATATACAAGTTCTTTTTTACAAGCAACCATCTATTCTAATTGCAGTAGATCATGAATATTAAAATTCGTGCATTAAATTCAACTTGTAGATAATAGAAAAATAAAATAATATTAAGCTAAATGACAAAAGGAAAAAAGCACACCAAAATTTTAAGGAATCTCTTAATAGTAGTTAGATGTGATTCTTTTGGATCAACCTAAAATCTAATAAAGAGAACAAACTAAACATTATTTTTATGTCTACTGGAAGTGAAATAGAGAAGTGATCCAATTATCCTTTTATATTTTTCTAATTTACTAACTTCCCTTTTTTTCCTTATCTAATTAAATGATAGAGCTTATGGGAGTGTTTATTGCCTTAGCATTATCCATTTTATAATTTTTAAGGATGCCCTTGATGTATTTAGATTAGCTAAGAAAGGTTCTTTCATCCCATAGCTTCACACTAAGACCAAAATAATAATTTAGCTCTTCCATCATGCTCATTTCAAACTATTTACTCATTATTTTTGAAAATTCATCACATAGGTTTTTATCTAAAGATTCAAATGATATATAATCAATATATATTTGAATAATGACTAGCTCTTCTCCTACTTTCTTAAAAAATAACGTGGTGTATACAGTACCCTTAACAAAGTTTCTATCTAGGAGAAATGTGCTTTTCCTTCTATATCATACTCTAAGTGTGTGTTTTAATCCATATTGTAGCGGATCTATGGCTTATGATTTTGATGATAGCAAATATTTTTTTTCTCTACGACTGCCTTATCTACTGACATTTCAGGTTTACACGATCGGACTACAATTTGGAACTAGCTCAAGATTAGGTATACTAGGTCTAAATCAGTTTGTACCCTTTTTCCTTTCTTGAGTCTGTTGTATTTGGTGTGGCTCTTGATGCTTTGTAACTTGAAAGATTTCTAACTATTCCCTAGAGTTTACTGTTTTTGGTAACATCATCCGGGACAATTTTATATCGTCCTGGACGATCTGTTCAAAAGCAGAAACTATAATTAGGGCATCCTCATTAAAGCAACCGTCATTATGCAAAACACATCGTCCTGGAAAATTTTGTTTCGGCCAGGACGATAGGCTCAATTCAAAAAGAATATGACGCCAAATCTATTTAGAAATAATCTATTTTTGGACATCGTCTAGGTGGATCGTCCAGGACTAAAATATCATCCAGGACAATCCAAGTCAATTTTTCCAAAATTTCTTTGAAATTTAAGTAAAGCAATTATGACTTGATTTCACGAACAAATCAGCCTGGATGATCGCCAGATCATCTTAGCCGATATGCTGGACGATTGGTCATCGGATAGCTATTTTTTTTGGTGATGTCTAGGACGATATTCCACAATTTGTACTGATCATCCAGGACGATATATTATCATCTTGGACAATATGAATAAAATTCTTATGATCATCTCAATTCGTCCCGGCTGATTGGGCTTAAATTGTACTGATCACACAGGACGATATACCTATTATCCTGGACGACAATATCAACAACTAGCATTAATGAGCTCATTTTGAGCACTTCTATTTAAGCTTTGTCAAGGCACTTTTTAAGTGTCTTTGGCAGCTATTATAGCTTCGTTCTTGTGGGGGAAACATGAAGAGAAAGCTTGAAAGGGAGTGACGAACAGGTGAAGTCTTAGCGAGGGAGAAGATCCTGTGAGGGGGGCCTCAAGGGAGTGTTAAGGGGGATTCCACACGGTTGCTCCGACAGGCTTGCATCTTAATACCATCAGATTCAAGGCTTGTCTCGAGGGAAGTTCACCATACAAAAAGATCTCTTTTGTGTCAAAGGAACCGACAACTCCACCGCACCGGGGAAGGTAGAAATGATTTAGTAAGGGCTTCTCCGCCTAGCTGTGGGGGCTAAAGGAGAGACACTTATTTTAGTGCAATGTTTGGAGGGTGCCTCCAAGGAGTGGACGTAGGTCAAGGTTTGACCGAACCACTATAAATCTGGTGTGTTCTTTCTTATTATTTGCTTCCACATTTAATTTTTGCATTTGTTTTATTTGTGGTGATTTTGATTTGTACTTTGCTTAAAGTTTCTTCTTTACCAATTCACCACTCTCTTTATTTAGCCTTGGGTCAGTTCTATAGTGCTTAACATCCCTAACGAACTTTCAAGTGGTATCAGAGCACTTTTTAGTATCATCTGAGCACTTTCAAGTGGTATTAGAGCATTGTCATCTGAGCACTTTCAAGTGGTATCAGAGCCATTTTCATAAAACTAAGTTTTTAAAAGCTTTTAAATTTCGATCCACGGTTAATTTTTCAAATCATAATATTTTTGAAGGTTATTCAATCAGCAGACCACCTTTGTTTAAAAATATTACATTTATTTTTTGGAAAATTTGCATGTCTATTTTTTTGTAATCAATTGATGTTCGCATGTGGCATATGATTTTAACTGATTATTCATCACCATCACGTATTGTTAATGGAATTAAAATTGATATTCCTTTTAATCAATGGAACAGGGAAGAACAACTCAATGCTCAATTGAATGCAAAATCATTAAATTTCTTTTTCTGTGCTTTAAATTCTAAAGGCTTCATGTTAGTATCCACGTGTACTACTGGTAAGGAAGTTTGGGATAAACTACATGCTATATACGAAGGCACTAGTGAAATCAAACAATCCAAGTTGAATAAGTTAATGCATGATTTTGAACTATTTTCCATGAAACTTTATGAGACGATCTTAGACATGTATAACAGGTTCATTCAAATTGTAACATCATTACATGCTTTAGGAAAGGAGTTTTAAAATTTTGAAAAAGTCAATAAAATTCTTCTTTGTTTACTTGACAATTTTGATGCCAATGTCATTGCTATTTGTGAATCAAAAGATTTGAGTGAATATTCTATTGATAATTTGATTGGGTCACTCATTGCCTACGAGCAAAGTTTGGGTCAAAGAATTTTAGATGTAGGTGAAGCGATAGTGCTAAAAGCTGAAGATACGGAAAGAGATAGCTTAGTTGGTGACGAATGTAATGACTTGTCAAGCAAATCACAAATCTCACCAAAGCATAAGCAAAAGTGGAAAAAAGGTAAAAATGGTAAGGATGTTCATATTCCTTCTGACGTTATTTGCTTTCGATGTAGGAAACCTGGACATATGAAAAATCAGTGCCCTAATTTAAAAATTCTTCCTACGAAAGAAAAGCGTAAGGCGAAGCAAAATTTAAATTAGGAAAATAATGAAAGGCAAAAAATCTCATGGGCAGATCTGATTTCTGAAGCATCGGACCAGGAGAGAGATAATGGTTAAAAGCCTTTCATGTTTTTGTGTGGTGTTTTTATTTTTATGTTTTTCATTTTTATTTTGTGTTTTTTGTTTTGTTTATTTTTTGAAATTTTATTTTCGTGAAAATTTTGTTTGATCAACACGCACATTCACTTTTCTAAAAATGAAAAATCTACTTCATGTTTTTTCTTAAAATCTTTGGTAAGTTGTGTTTGACTTCTGTAAAACAGTTAAAGGAAGAAAACTCATGTTTTTTACTCTCAATCTCTATTTCCTAAAAAAAGTTATTCTACTTTTGATTTAAATTTTTTTTCATATTTTAAATTGGTTTTTGAAACTAAATTTTTTATCTCCTTACATTTTATTTTTCGCATAGGAATCTTTTGCAAGTTGTTGAATCTAACTCATAATTTTCTTAATCATAAATTCACTTTATCAATATGATGGGATTACTTTTATTTTTAAGATTTTTAAAAGGTAGCATATTAAAAAAAAATTTGGCCAATGATGCCAAAAATAAAAGATGCACAATAAAGCCAAATTGAAAAATATACACAAAAGTGTATCAAAAATAAAAAAATGCGCAAAGAGCGCCATTCAAATTGACAAGAGGCATAAAATGAGCCCACAAAATTTAATGCTTACCAATCTTGTACTTCTTAAAAGCTTAAGAAAACCCTTGATACTTTTGATACTTAATTTTGAAAAACATGATTCCTGATTCAATAATTTGTTCATTAATCTTCTATTAGATATATTTTATGAAAGGAGTTTTAAAAAATTAATATTTCTTTTTACCGTTTATTCCTTGATTTAGATATTGGATTAAAAAGTTTTTTAGCCTTTTTAAAAGAAATTAAGTTTGGATTATGAAATTTTGAATTTTTAACCTTTTCTGAGCTATACGTTGTCAAAAATAATTCTATTAAGTTTTTCATTAAAACTAATAGGTAACTTTCTCTTTTTAAGAATATTTATTTTTTCATTAGATCAGGGAACATTTTTGTCTTTTGTTCGTTTTGTTTTTTGTTTATGTCTCCTCTCTTTTTGATAATGTCAAAGGGGGAGAACGTACTGTTTAATTTGTATCATTTTTTTTTTCTTTTCAAAAATTTAAAACTACAAAAATATTTTTATCTCTCCTATTTTTTAAAGTGTTATTCTAGTAAGGAGGAGATTAGGAGAAAATGTTTCTTTTTTCATAATCAAATTGAAATGTTTGCCATCATAAAAAAGGGGAAGATTGTTGCAGATCTATAGCTTATGATTTTGATGATAACAAACATTTTTTTTCTCTACGAGTGCCTTATCTACTAACATTTCAGGTTCACACGATCGAACTGCAATTTGGAACCAGCTCAAGATTGGGTAGACTAGGTCTGAGTCAGTTTGTACCCTTTTACCTTTCTCGAATCTATTGTATTTGGTGTGGCTCCTGATGCTTTGTAACTTGGAAGATTTTTGACTGTTCCCTATAGTTTACTATTTTTGGTAATATCATTCAGGATGATTTTATATCGTCCTGGACGATCTATTCAAAAGCAAAAACTCTAATTAGGGCATCATTACTAAAGCAGCCGTCATTATGCGAAACACATCATCCTGGATAATTTTATATCGTCCAGAACGATAGGCTCAATTCAGAAAGAATCTGCCGCCAAATCTATTTAGAAATAACCTATTTCTAGAAATCATCCAGTTGGATTGTCCAGGACTATAAAATATCATCAAGGTTGATCCAGGTCAATTTTTCCAAACTTTCTCTGAAATTTAAGGAAAGCAATTATGACTTGATTTCATGATCAAATCGGCCTGGACGATCGCCAGATCATCCTGGCCGATATGCTGGACGATTGGTCATCGGATAGCTATTTTTTAGGGTGATGTCGAGGACGATATTTTACAATTTGTACTGATCGTCTAGGACGACATATTATCATCCTCAATGATATGAATAAAATTCTTATGATCGTCTCAAATTGTCCCGGCTGATTGGGCTTAAATTGTACTGATCGTACAGGATGATATACCTTTCATCCTAGATGATAATATCAACAACTTGCATTAATGAGCTCATTTTGAGCACTTCTATTTAAGCTTTGTCAAGGCACATATTAAGTGTCTTTGACAGTCATTGTAGCTTCGTTCTTGTGGGGGAAACATGAAGAGAAAGCTTGAAAGGGAGTGAGGAACGGGTAAAGTCTTAGAGAGGGAGAAGATCCTGTGAGGGGGGACTCAAGGGAGTGTTGAGGGGGATTCCACATGGTTGTTCCGGCAGGCTTGCATCTTAATACCGTCGGATTCAAGGCTTGTCTCGAGGGAAGTTCACCAAAGAAGAAGATCTCTTTTGTGTCAAAGGATCCGGCAACTCCGCCGCACCAGGGAAGGTGAAAGTGATTTTGTAAGGGCTTCTCCGCCTAGTTGTGGGGGCTAAAGGAGAGACACTTGTTTTAGTGCAATACTTGGAGGGTGGCTCCAAGGAGTGGACGTAGGTCAAGGTTTGACCGAACCACTATAAATCTTGTGTGTTCTTTCTTATTATTTGCTTCCACATTTAATTTTTGCATTTATTTTATTTGTGGTAATTTTGGTTTGTACTTTGCTTAAAGTTTTTTCTTTACCAATTCACCACTCTCTTTATTTAGCCTTGGGCCAATTCTATAGTGCTTAACATCCCTAACGAACTTTTAAGTTGTATCAGAGCACTTTCTAGTATCATCTGAGAACTTTCAAGTGGTATCAGAGCATTGTAGTCTGAGCACTTTCAAGTGGTATCAGAGCCATTTACAAAAACTAAGTTTTTAAAAGCTTTTGAATTTTGATCCATGGTTAATTTTTTAAATCATAATATTTTTGAAGGTTATTCAATCACCAAACCACCTTTGTTTGAAAATATTACATTTGATTTTTGGAAAATTTGCATGTCTATTTTTTTGTAATCAATTGATTTTCGCATGTGGCATATGATTTTAACTGATTATTCATCACCATCACGTATTGTTAATGGAGTTAAAATTGATATTCCTTTTAATCAATGGAACAAGGAAGAACAACTCAATGCTCAATTGAATGCAAAATCATTAAATTTCTTTTTTTGTGCTTTAAATCTGAAGTCTTCATGTTAGTATCCACGTGAACTACTAGTAAGGAAGTTTGGGATAAACTACGCGCTATATATGAAGGCACTAGTGAAATCAAGCAATCCAAGTTGAATATGTTAATGCATGATTTTGAACTATTTTTCATGAAACTTTATGAGACGATCTTAGACATGTATACCATGTTCATTCAAATTGTAACATCATTACATGCTTTAGGAAAGGAGTTTACAAATTTTGAAAAAGTCAATAAAATTCTTCGTTATTTACTTGACAAATTTGATGCCAAAGTCGTTGTTATTTGTGAATCAAAAGATTTGAGTGAATATTATATTGATAATTTGATTGGCTCACACATTGCCTACGAGCAAAGTTTGGGTCAAAGAATTTTAGATGTAGGTGAAGCGTTAGTGCTAAAAGCTGAAGATACAGAAAGAGATAGCTTAGTTGGTGACGAATGCAATGACTTGTCAAGCAAATCACAAAGCTCATAAAAGCATAAGCAAAAGTGGAAAAAAGGTAAAAATGGTAAGGATGTTCATATTCCTTCTAACGTTATTTGCTTTCGATGTAGGAAGCCTAGACATATGAAAAATCAGTGCCCTAATTTAAAAATTCTTCCTACGAAAGAAAAGGGAAGGCGAAGCAAAATTTAAATTTGGGAAATAATGAAAGGCAAAAAATCACATGGGCAGATCTGGTTTCTGAAGCATCAGATCATGATAGAGATAATGGTTAAAATCCTTTCATGTTTTTGTGTTGTGTTTTTATTTTTATGTTTTATATTTTTATTTTGTGTTTTTTTTGTTTATTTTTTGATATTTTTATTTTCATGAAAAATTTGTTTGATCAACACGCACATTCACTTTTCTAAAAATGACAAATCTACTTCATATTTTTTCTTGAAATCTTTGGTAAGTTGTGTTTGACTTCTCTAAAACAGTCAAAGGAAGAAAACTCATATTTTTGACTCTCAATCTCTATTTTCTAAAAAAGATTATTCTACTTTTGATTTAAAATCTTTTTCATCTTTTAAATTGGTTTTTAAAACTAAATTTTTTATCTCCTTATATTTTATTTATCGCATAGGAATCTTTTGCAAGTTGTTGAATCTAACTCATAATTTTCTTAATCAAGAATTTGCTTTATCAATAGGATGTGTTTACTTTTATTTTTATGATTTTAAAAATGTAGCATATTAAAAAAAAAATTGGTCATTGCTGCCAAAAATAAAAGATGCGCAATAACGCCAAATTAAAAAATATACACAAAAGTGTATCAAAAATCAAAAGATGCGCAAAGAGCGCCATTCAAATTGATAAGAGGCATAAAATGATCCCACAAAATTTAATGCTTACCATTCTTGTACTTCTTTAAAAGCTTAAGAAAATCCTTGATACTTTTGATACTTGATTTTGAAAAACATGATTCCTGATTCAATAATTCTTGCATTAATCTTCTATTAGATATATTTTATGAAAGGAGTTTTGAAAAATTAATGTTTCTTTTTCCCGTTTATTCCTTGATTTGGATATTAGATTAAAAAGTTTTTTAGCCTTTTTAAAAGAACTTGAGTTTGGATTATGAAATTTTGAATTTTCAATTATGACTTGATTTCATGATCAAATCGGCTTGGACGATCGCCAAATCATCCTGGCAGATATGCTGGACGATTAGTCATCGGATAGTTATTTTTCAGGGTGATGTCGAGGATGATATTTCACAATTTGTACTGATCGTCGAGGATGGTATATTATAGTCCTGGACGATATGAATAAAATTCTTATGATCGTCTCAAATCGTCCCGGCTGATTGGGCTCAAATTGTACTGATCGTACAGGACGATATACATATCATCATGGATGATCACTACAGGAAAAATACTGAAATCCGGCGGTTTTTTCTGGCGATTAGTCTATATTAACCTGCAGTTTTTTGGACTACCGGCGGCTTTACGGCAATTTTTTGGCAGTCGGAAAAAATCACGTAGGAAACTTTCACCGGCGGTAATTTTACCTGCGGTTTATGTTGGCGGCGGTTTTCCGGCGGCTTAGACCGTCGGTTACAACCGGATTTTGGACCGACGATTTTCCGGCCGTGACGCCGCCGGTTATTTGACCGACGGCTTACCGGCGGTCAATTTACCGACGGTCCTCCGGCGGTTTAGTCGGTCATCATTTATTTTTAAAGCCGCCGGCAAGCACCGGTAGACCGCCAGTTTCTTTACCGGTGCTAGACGGAGGTCTAGCTGTTGGTATTACCGACAATCAAAATCGTCGGATGTCCACCGTAACACCGCCGGTGGCTGTCGGTAACTGCCAGTAATAAATCGGCGGTGTAATGCCTTTACCGGCGGCTGATTATTGACCGTCTGGTATCGTAGTTTCCGGCGGCCAAACCGCCGGAAACCTGTAGCACCTACAAAAAAAAATGGACAGCATCCCCTCTATTTGAGGGAGGTTCACCCTATAATCTAAACCTGCAGAAAAAGCAAGATATGTTGGGCAACACACCGCTATATTCATCAGAACCATAAAATAAAAATACAATCACAAGCTCATCATAAGATTACAATCACAAGTTCACAAGTAAGTTCATGATAATATTACAATCACAAGTTCAGAAGTTCACAAGTTCTAATTAATACAATCATCAAACATAAAAAATATCTAATCATCATCTGTATCCTCACTGTCTGCAGATGGTTGCTCCTGTTGGTCCTTCTTCCTCTGTTTTTCAGCTCTGTAGGATTGCAACTCTGCTTGCATTTCATTCTGAACCTTTCTCATTTCTTCAATCTCTCTAGATTGAACCCTTTTCATATCTTCAATCTCTCTAGTAAGCGCTGCAACCCTCTCGCTTACAGATTAGAGGAAAGGGTTGGAGTTTTCGAGAGGGAGAAGATCCTGTGAGGGGGAGGGAACTCAAGGGACGTGTGGTGGCGGATTCCACACGGTTGCTCCGGCAAACTCGCACCTTAATACCATCGAATTCAAGGCTTGTCTTGAGG
>NW_021319438.1:124189-138947 GCF_001605985.2 Dendrobium catenatum
TCGAGGGAAGTTCACCAAAGAAGAAGATCTCTTTGGTGTTAAATGACCCGACGACTCCGCCGCACCGGGAAAGGTGGAAGTGATTTTGTAAGGGCTTCTCCGCCTAGCTATGGGGGCTAAAGGAGAGTCACGATTTTAGTGCAATACTTGGAGGGTGCCTCCAAGGAGTGGACGTAGGTCAAGGTTTGACCGAACCACTATAAATCCGGTGTGTTCTTTTCTTATTATTGCTTCCGCATTATTTAATTTCCACACTTTGATTTCTGTAGTGATTTTGGTTTGAGTTTTAACTTTGGTTTTTAAGTTATCCAATTCACCTCTCTCTTTGTTAGCCTTGGGCTAGTTCATAAGGGCTTAACACCCATAACGAACTTTCAATTAGTTCCCTACCCAATGCATGTAAAGAGGTGACTATTTGTGTGAATCTTGTGTACATATCATAAATGGATTCATTTGGTTTCATGCAAAATAATTCATAATCATATAATAAGATATTTAAGTCTAGATTGCTTAACCTTATTAGTCCACTCATAAGTTATACAAAGTCTACCCCATATGTCCTTTCCACTCTTACATGTAGAATCCCGCATGTAATCTTCTGATTTAAGAGCACAAAAGAAACTATTTAAGTATTTGGCGTTTAGTTGTGCTAAGTCACATTCTTCTACTATCCAGTCCACAAAGGTGTTTTAACTCTAACTCCGTCAACTAGTCTAGTTGATTTTGTATATCATTCCTGAACTAAGATCCACAT
Source organism: Dendrobium catenatum (assembly GCF_001605985.2). Classification (NCBI taxonomy): domain Eukaryota; kingdom Viridiplantae; phylum Streptophyta; class Magnoliopsida; order Asparagales; family Orchidaceae; genus Dendrobium; species Dendrobium catenatum. Next base: position 124,944 of record NW_021319438.1, read on the forward strand.
ACGATAATCCTGTAAAAATGTAGACATGCGTGTTTTCCAAGAATCAAAAGAAATATTGTCGAACAATGGATGTCTAGTTATAGAGTAACCCTCAAGTGTATTTTAGTTTCCAAATATAGCCATCTACGTTAATAAAAAAGGAGTCAAAACTTATGATTTTGAAACAAAGCTCTGATACCACTTGTTTAAACTTGTTCAATAAGAATTAGGCCGTTAAACTTAAGCTTATGTCCCAACGGCTAACCAAGAGGGGGTGAATTGGTAATTCAAAATTTACCCTGTTTTACAATTTTATACCAAAAATTTATTTTAATGAATTTTGTAGAAAAAGGTTTTTCAACCACAAGTTAAACAATAAAATAAAAGGCAGCAGAAAATAAAAAGACACAAGAATTATAATGGTTCGGTCAAACACGACCTACATCCACTCCCCGGATACACCCTCTGAGTATTGCACTAATACCACTAGCGACTCTCCTTTTTCACCCATAGCAAGGCGGAGAAGCCTTTACAAAACTCTCTTCCACCACTACCTGCTGCAGCAGAGAATCGTCATCCTTTTACACTCTCTAAGTGTTGGCAGAGAACTGCCCATCCTTTCACACTCTCCAAGTATGGTCAGAGAACCCTTCATCCTTTCACACTCTCCAAGCGTGGGCAAAGAACCCATTGGCTATTCACACTTTCCAAGTGTAGGCAGAGAACCCTTCGTCTGTTCACACACTCCAAGTGTCGGCAAAGAATCGGATCTCCTTGATAGATCTTCTCACAAGAAATCTAGAAGGAAGAGAGAAAGGAGTAAAGTAATCAAAAACCACAAGTAGAGATTCTTACCTTTGAGTACCAAGTGAATCCTTCACGCTCTAGTAGTAAGAATCCTCCTTCAAACAGTCTCTCACACTCTCTCCTCGAGTCTCCCTTCTGTTGGCACGAAGATAAGTATGCAAAAAGATTAAGTGGCAATTCTAATTGGACTTTATATAGGAAAGATAAAAAAAATGTCAAAAAATTACTGATTTTCAAGTCTGTACATAGTGGATTGTCCTGTTCGATCATGGATCATCCTGGACAAATTTACTTAAATCAGTAGCATACGAACCCAATGTATATTGGTACGAACTGACTTAATACCATATTATCATCTTGTACGAACTAAGTTCGTCCAATATGAACAGTTATACCATGGGTCAGTTTTGATAAACTGCAGGACATTATCAAAATTTGAAAGTATAGAGCATTTTTGTCCTGGGACAAAAAGGAGTTCGTCTAGACGAAATTTTTACAGAGAGCATTTCAACCTGGGCTGAATTTAGGATTTATTCATAATGAAAATTTCCAGAGAGCATTTCATCATGGGATGAATTGGAGTTCATCTGGACAAAAATTTCCTAGAGAACATTTCATCCTTGCACGAACAGGATTTCGTCTAAACGAAAATTTTCCAGGGAGCATTTCATCCTTGGATGAATAGAAAAATTTGTCTAGATGATCAGGATTTAGAAAAAATTTCTCACTTCCTGTTCGTTCCATTGCTCTTCCGAGGGGACAACTGACTTGATCGTCTTATACAAACCTGGTTCGTCCCGTACTCTATAAAAACTTTGGAATCATCAAAACTTTATAAGTTGCAAGAATGTTAAACATGCAATTAGCAACTCTCTTAACACCAAGGTCACAGTGTAGAGAATCAATGGACTACCTTATTGCAGATCAATGGTTTATGATTTTGATGATAGCAAACATTTTTGTTTCTCTATGACTGCCTTACGTATTGACATTTCAGGTTCACACGATCGGACTGCAATTTGGAATTAGCTCAAGATTGGGTAGACTAGGTCTGAGTCAGTTTGTATATTTTTTCCTTCTTGAGTCTATTATATTTTGGTGTGGCTCCTAGTGTTTTGTAGCTTGGAAGATTTTTTTGTTGTTCCCTAAAGATTTCTATTTTTGGTAACATCATCCAGGATGATATTTATATCGGCCTGGACGATCAGTCCAAAAGAAGAAACCCTAATTAGGGCATCCTCATTAAGGCAGCCGTCATGAGCCGATCGGCTTGGACGATACTTGTATCGGCCAGGATGATAAGCTCAATTCAGAAAGAATTAGCCGCCATGATCATATTAGGTATTCATTATTTCATGAAATTGGCCAGGACGATATAGACATCGTCCAGGACGATCTAACTCAATTATGCCTAAATCGATCTGGTATCTTTGGAAAGCATTAATGGCTGATTGATACGATCACATCGACTGGGATGATTATAGGATCACCAGAATGATTGCCTGGATAATTTACATTGGCCAGAATCTATTCAGGGCGATGATCAGGATGATTGAAATTAGTTTTAAACTAATCATCCGGGACGATCGTGAGATCGGCCAGGATTATGTAACCAATTTTCTTCTGATCGTCCCAAATCATCTCGGGCTGGTGAGCTAAATTTTAACTAAATCGTACAGGATGATATGTCTATCATCCTGGATGATAATGTCGGCAACTTGCATTAATCAGCTCATTTTGAGAGCTTCTATTTATGCTTTTTCAAGGCACTTTTGTAAGTGTCTTTGGCAGCCATTATAGCTTCATTCTTTTGGGGGAAACTTCAAGAGAGAGCTTGAAAGGGAGTGAGGAAAGGGCGGAGTTTGAGAGAGGGAGAAGATTCTGTGAGGGGGGACTCAAGGGAGTGTGGAGGGTATTCCACACGGTTGCTCCGGCAAGCTCGCACCTGAATACCGTCAGATTCAAAGGAGAAGATCTCTTTAGTGCAAAGGACCCAAAGAAGCTCTCACCTGAATACCGTTGGCAAGTTCACCAAAGAAGAAGATCTCTTTAGTGCAAAGGACCCGGCGACTCTGCCGCACCAGGGAAGGTGGAAGTGATTTTGAATGGGCTTCTCCGCCTAGCTGTGGGGGCTAAAGGAGAGACACTTAGTTTAGTGCAATACTTGGAGGGTGCCTCCAAGGAGTGGACGTAGGTCAAGGTTTGACCGAACCACTATAAATCATGTGTGTTCTTCTCTTATTATTGCTTCCGCTTTATTTTCTTCCGCACTTTGATTTCTGTGGTGATTTTAGTTTGAGTTTTATCTTTGGTTTTAAAGTTATGCAATTCACCTTTCTCTTTGTTAGCCTTAGGCCAGTTCATAAAAGCTTAACATCCCTAACAAACTTTCAAGTGGTATCAGAGCACTCTAGTGTCATCTGAGCACTTTCATACCTAGGATGGGTGTAGCCAAAAAAATTGGGGTTCATCAGATAGCGCTTTATACTCTAAAATGCCTCCTGACAATGCTCATCCTGATGAAAATAAACATCCTTCTTCGTAAGGCCAGCAAAGGGATGACATCTACTAGAAAGATTGGAGGTAAATCTCCTCAAAAATGTAAGCTTACCCTGGAAAGATCTCAACTGGGTAAGGCTCTTAGGGGGTTTCAAATTCACTATGGCTTTGATCATATAAAGATCAATTTCAAAGCCACAATAGTAGAATCTAAACCCCAAGAACTTTCCTGCATTAACTCTAAAATGCATTTTAGAGGATTAATTTTTAAACCAAACTTGCGTAGGCGTTCAAAAAAGATTTATAGATCTTGAAGGTGATCTCCATGGACCTTGCTTTTGAGTACAAGATCATCCACATAGAATTTAACTTGGTCATGTATCATCTCATCAAAGATAACAGTCATAGCATGTTGATAGGTAGCCCTGCTATTCTTAAGATCGAAGGTCATAACCTTGTAACAAAATACATATATGAAACACAATAACTTCTCAACTTCATGGGACATCTTGATTTGATTATAACCAGACAAACCATCCATGAAGGAGAAAATGCTTTGGGATGAAGTTATATCCACCAAAAGCTTGGGGATAGGAAGAGAGAAATTATACTTAGGGCATGCCTTATTCAAATCACAGAAGTTAATAGAGACATGAACCTATTCACTCTTCTTTTGGACTGAAATAATATTGGCAAGCCAAGTAGGATACTTCTCTTCACGAATAAATCCCGCTTTTATGAGTTTTTTAGTTTCAAAAATCACCTATTATTCAATTTCCTACCTCATTCTATGAGGTTATTGGTTAACAGGGACTACATCAGGCATAATAGCCAACTTTTGGACTACTACCTTTGGATTTAGACTAGGCATTTTGGTGTAATTAGTATGCTTCTAGATGAACCCTAATTTTAATTCTATCCTAAATATTAATATAATATAATTAGTTCAAATATCCCACTATAGTATTGTATAATGAATAATATATAAGATTATCAATTAAATTTCTTAACTAATCATTTTATTTAAATAAATAATAGTTTAACATAAATAGTGCAAATCATGATCAGATCGTACAGGATAAATTAAATGTCATTTAATTAGGTAATGATTTAAAATATTGTACAGTATGAATAAATTTATATAGTACAAAAAATACAAATTTCAAAACTTAAACTTATTAGTTTTAGGTAAGTGATATTCAATGGTGAGGTATTTTGTTATAGTTGCTCGTCTACTATGATGTTGTGGTAATACTAAATGATTAGTTTTATTTAAATTTAAACTTTTAATAAAAGTTAAATATTTTGATTAATTTCTATTTGAGGTAATCGCACAAAATGATTTAATAAAAAAGTTTAAAGTCTTTATTTTTCCCTGCTCCCCCCTCCCCCTCGCGTACGTTTGTGCAAGATTGCTAAGGTAGCAAACACCCCTTTTGTTGATTGACTCAAAATAAAATAAAATTTCACACTCTTTCAAATAAAGTAAACCTATGCAACCCATTATTAACCCTTGATTCTAAGGTGATGATCCATGAATGTTGAACCTAAATTATTAGTAACATGAACAATATTTGTTTTTCTTGGTTAATATACACTTCAATAACAGCTACCTGAGTGGTAGAGAGAGAAGTTGTGAATTTTTAGAGAGAGAAACTTAGCGGGGTGTTGCAAATTTGATTTTCTTTCACATCTTTGGTTTGTCGGCATCGGATTTCTTCAGGAGACGATGTCGATTTCATTATTTGGGTCTGGGCTATGGCCCAGACGATTCAGTACAGCTTTTTCTTTTTATTGTTCTCAAACATGTTTTAATTGATTTTGGCTAATTCTTGAAGAATTAGGATTTGAGGCTTGGTTAGATTGGCCTCATCCTTGGTATCACCTTATAATATCAATACCAGAGCAAAGACTGGTAGGAATTCTTCTTTGAATACTAAATCTAAGGAGAAGCATCGCTCTGTGTCTACTGATTATAATCTTCTGGGGGAAAAGGCCGATAATTCTTGTTCAAAAGAAGATGGCAAAATTTCTAACTCGGATCCTGAGATTCGGGTTAATCATGTTAAATAAGTTTTTTCTATAGAGGAGGATGCCACTGTAATAACGGAATTTGATCTTAAACTTAAAGATCTTTATTCCTTGGACCCGATAGTGGTAGATGTTAATAATTCCAGAGAACTGAGCTCCCAGGAAGATTATGCTTGGAATGCAGTCATAATGTATATTTTAGTTCAAGAGGGCCAATCCGACAAGGAGTTTGGTAGGGAATGCTTTGTAGTTCATCAACCTCATCTGGTGGATTCTATAATCCATGAGCATGACAAATTAATTGATAAGGTAGGAAAGGTTGGCCCTGAGGAATTTTCTCTCAAGTGGTCCTTTGCAAATGTTAATGGTAAGCCATCTAAATCAAGGTTTTCTCTTGTTCTCTCAAAAGAGGTGAATGATTTTTCTGATGATGGTGTTACTATGAAACTGTCTCAAGATGAGGTGATGCTAAACATCAAACGATTGGAGTATGCATTGGTGGGAAAGATTCTGGGGAAAAAAACTCTCATTTACCTTCATTTCTTTGGAGTTGAAGAAGAAATGGAATAGATTTGTAGTCTTCCAATTTATTCTAGTTGGAGGAGACTCTTTCATTTGTATTTTTTCCTCAAATGTAGCTAGGGATGCCGTTTTGAATGGAGTCCCTTGGCATTTAGCTGGTCGACTGGTTGGTCTTAATCGATGGACCCGCTCGTTTGATCCCAATTTTATGGATGGTCTTTTTACTCCTGTTTGGATTAGATTCCCTAATCTTCCTTTGCTATACTGGTATAGCAAAAATATAACTAGAATTGCCTATATGATAGGGTGACCGATTTGGCTTGATGAGTTTGCCAATACTTGGGGGCAACAATAGTTATGCTATAGTTTGTTTTTGCTTAGACCTGAGTAAGAAACTTCCTAAGGGCATATGGATTCAGGGTATTATTGTAAGATTTTTTTAACCATGTGAATTTGACGAGATCCAAAGCTTATGCTTTGGTTGTGGAAAAATTGGGCATCTTAAGGAGGTGTGTCCCAATCATCATGCTTCTCTTGGTCAAATTCCTGGGGAAGTTCAAAGCGCGGAGCTGGTGAAGGAGAAATCAGTCCTTCCTCATGGTGTGGTTGGTAATCAAGTTGCCTTGTATCGAGAGGCGGACTATACACCTTGGGTGGTTGTTCAGATAAAGAAGAAGCCTTTAGTGATAAAAATTGTTGCAAAGCCAGGTGAAAATAAGCCTCCTATCTTAAAGCATGATCTTGTTCAACATTGGAGATTGAAGGGTTCCGTTTTCTCTATTGGAGAAAGCAGTGGTAAGAATGATCTTTTATCAAGTAAGTCCTGTAGTTTTCTATCTAGAGGCACACAAAAACAATATGCAATTATTTTTAGGGATCCTATAGAGGGAATGAAATCAAATTTTCTTCATTCTTATGGGTATTTGAAAGGAAAAGAAATTCAATCAGATTTTTTTAGAATCCGATAGCATTGGTGGATTTGAGCAAGATTTAGATACAAGGTTTAAAGTTGATATGGAACATCAGGTTGTTGGAGGGGGTCTTTCACCCCTTCTATTATCTAAATGAATCCCATAATTATTTGGAATTGTCATGGGGCCAAGAAGAGGTCCACGAAAAACTATGTACATCATCTGTTGGATGTACATAAGCCTTCCTTTTTTGCTTTAGTTGAAACTAAGGTGGAGGGTTTTGATAGAAAGGAGGTGAATAAGATTTTTGGGAAGTAGCGGGAGTTCCATTGTCTTGCTTCTAAGGGGAGGGTTGGAAATATTATGATCTTCTGGAATGCCAGTCATTTCTCATTCCGAGTTTTACAAGTGATGGACCAATGCATATTGGGTTATCTTTCCAATGGAAAGGTTGGTAACTTCCTTGTAGCCATGATTTATGCTAGCACTAATCAAGTGGGGAGACGACACTTGTGGAATTTTCTTCAACAACATTGTAATGAAGACGTGCCTATGATTGTAGGAGGAGACTTCAATTATGTGATTGATCAGGGTGATAAGAAAGGTGGTAAGCCATTCATTTTCAACTCAATTGCTTAAGAATTATGGGATTGTATGCTTAAATGTGATTTGCATGCATGAAACAAAATTTTTTGGTCCTAGATTTACTTGGACAATTAACAAAGAAGAAGCTAGCAAAATATGTGTGAGACATGATAGATTTTTTATCAACTCAAATTCTCTTCAGATATTGCCTAGTGTTCATACACATCATCATGTTAGAGTGGCTTCTGATCATGCTCCCATCTTGTTGAACTTATTTGAGAAATATGTCTCTTTAAAGCCGTTTATTAGATTTGAGGATACATGGTTGTCTTATCATCAAACTTGGAGAATTGTTAAGGCTAAATGGGTAGGAAAGTTCTCTAGATCGGCTGCTGAAGTTTTGAATTATAAATGTAAGAAAACTCTCAGATCTTTATTTTTCTGGAGTAAGAATAAACTTAATGAGCTTATTGAAACCAAATTATAGTTGTAATATGATCTTTTACAGCTTCAAAATCAGGATTGTTCGGTTAAGGGACTCAACCAGATGCAATTGAAAGATATGAAGGAGAAGACTATTTTGCTACAATCGGTTTTGGTGAAAATTAATACCTGGTGGGTTCAAAGGGCTAAATGTCAATAGATTCAAGAAGGATGCCAGAATTCTAATTTTTTTTTCAAACTGTTGCTTCTAGTAGAAGGAATTCTAATAAGATTTCTTCTTTAAGGAATCATGGGGGAAACTGCTAGTCGAGGAGGAGGATATTTTTTCTGAATTGGTTAATTTTTTTAGAAGTAAATGGGCTAGTAGGCCGGTTTCTTTGGAGAACTGGCCTTATTTAATGGGTCTTCATGATGATCCTCATTTACAGTTATTACAAAAAATGGTCAATAGAGAAGAGGTCATGAAAGTAGTTTTCAGACTTCCTTCAAACAGATCTCCGAGGTTGGATGGTATTACTGCTAGTTTCTTTAAGAACTATTGGGATATCGTGGGCAAGGATGTTGTTGATTCCATATTGGAATTCTTTGTCTCAGGAAGAATGCATTTGGAATGGAAGGATACTCTTGTGGTGCTTATTCCTAAAACAACTAATGCTGATTACCCTTCAAAGTTCTGGCCGATTAGCTTGTGTCAAACAATTTACAAGGTGGTTGTTACTATTATCTTGGAAAGAATCAAACCTCTGCTTCCGCAGCTGATTGATGAACAATAAGCTAATTTTGTACCTGGTAGATCTATATTAGATCATTGTTTGCTAGCCCAAGAGATGATGGATAAGTTTAAAAGATCTAAATCTAAAGAATGACTATTTTCGATAAAAATTGACATGGAACAAGCTTTTGATAGCATGAGTTGGGATTCGTCAGCTAAGATCATGCAGTTACTTAATTTTCCCTCCAATTTTATTTGTGGGTACTATAATGTGTTTCTAATCCTTGATTTTCACTATCTATTAATGTTAAGAGGACAAATTGGATATAAGGGTATAGGGGTTTTAGACAAGGATGTGCCCTTACACCATATCTTTTTATCTTATGTTCGGATCTTTTGTCTAAAGCAATTGTTCAATTTGGTGGAGAAGAGCTAGGAGTGTCTTTCAGGTGACCAGGGCCTAAAATTAACCATTTACTTTTACCCAGATGACATTATTTTATTCTCAGTATCAAATTCTTGCGATTTAAAGAAGATGAAGGAAATTATAAATTTGTATTGCTCTTGGATTGGTCAATGGATCAATACATCAAAATCAATGGTGTTGTTCAGTAGAAATACTCCTCGGTGGAAGCAGTATAATTTCTCCAAGATGCTGGGCATGAGGAGATTTAATTCATTCGAGTATTTGGGTCTTAACTATTCTTTATCTCGGACGAAGGCTACAGATTTTAAAAAGGTGATTTCCAAAATCATGAACTTGGTGAATTCATGGGGATCTAAAATGTTGTCGTTAGCTGGAAGGATTACTCTTATTAAATCAACACTTTATACACTAATTTACCATCATCTTGCCCATGCTAAGGTTCTAGTTGTTGTTTTAGAAAAAATTGAAAAGCTTTGTAGATCTTTTTTATGGAATAATTCTACAGAGCATAGAAGTGCACATTATGTGAGTTGGAAGAAGGTTAGCTTGCCCTTTGATCAAGGAGGATTAAGGATCAACTCTTTTTGCTTATGGAGTGGTCTTTTGAGGGCTCGGTTGGCTTGGGATTTCATCCAACATCCCTATAAATTGCATAATTCTCTATTTAGTGATGTTTATGGTGAGTCACTGGATGCGGTTACTCCTAGACCTAGGAGCTCTTGGTGGATTTTATAGGTGGGCTGGAGATCTTTAAAGTCTGCTATCATATGGAGGATAGGGGATGGAGCTTCGGTTTCAATTCTCAAGGATGTTTGGATTTTAGATAGAAGCTTATTTTCTTGGCCTTCTTTCTTTAATATTTCTATTAACGTGTATGATAAGGTGGAGGAATTAATTGAGAATGGTTGTTGGAGGGAAGAATTGCTTCTATAATTTTTTGGTCCAATTCTTGCAGAGGTGATTAAAGGCATTATTATTTTTTAGGAGTTGGAGGTGGACAAACCGAAGCTTGTCTTTTCTACCTTGAGTAGTTCTGTTACTAAACAAGCTTTTTGAGCCCAATTATGTATGGTGGATAGTAGATTTGATTGGCCTAGGGAGTTGAAGCTGCACCCGAGGGAGTTTTTGTTCTGGTTGAGAGTTATTCACGATGCAATTCCAACTCAGTAATGGTTGGTTCATAGAGGATTAGAGGTCTCAGATTCTTGTATATGGGGTTGCAATGCAAAAGAAGATATTCTACATATTATGTATGAGTATAGAGTATATTTAGAGGTGTTTGAATTACTCAATCAGTGGGATTTTCCAATCACTGCACTTATGGTTTGGAATGCTGATCATCGATCCAGGTTGAATAGATATGAGAAAAGCTTGATTTTGTTTTCTCCAAATGATTTGATTTTCCTTAAATCGGTGTATCAATCTTGGTTGAATATAAATGAGAAGAAATGTGGATATAAGTGATCAATTCCTTCAATGGTGGCACCAAATATTCTTGAGAATTTTATAGTGGTTAATCTTTCATTACTAAGGAAGCAATGGGACACTACTCGGGTTTACCCGATTGGATGAACTTGGTGTCCTTCCCCTTCTAAGTGGTTGAAAGTTAATGTGGATGGAGCATTTATTAAACCTTATTCAGCATGTGTTGGAATTATTGTTAGAGACTCCAAAGGCAAGGTTCTGGTGGCAGCCGGGAATCAAGTCAGGCATTGGGATGTTGCTTACATTGAGCTTCAAGCTATTGATGTTTTAAAGAGGGTGATTAATGACGATATTATAGGTGCAATAGGTATCATTATTGAAGGGGACAATAAATCAACTATGGAGTGGCTACACAAGACTGTTCTGTTCGGCAAGTGGAGGAGCAACTCATTAGATTTTGATCTTTCTTTTATTAAAGATTTTAATCATGTAATTTTCAACTATATGCCTAAAAGATTTAATAGGGCTGCTGACTTTTGTGCTAAGCTTGCTCTAACATCCTCTTTTTTATGGAGGCAAGAGCAAGATTTTAACTCCATAGATGTTTTAGTTAATATCCTTAAGGAGGATGCTTTTAGACCTCCTTAAGATAGACTTTGTATTTTATTTTTCTTTTAGGTTAATAAATGCCTTTTCATGGCTTCATTAAAAAAAATGAACAATATATTTAATTTAATGAGTAGTAGAAACTATATTGTCATCAAATAATGTTTGTAATCATCAAAATATAAGCTTAGGTTCCTGCATTGCAACAATCTCCTCCTTTTTTATGATGATAAATATTATTGGTCAGATTTATGAAATAATTTTCAATTTTGCCTATGATCTCCTTCTTACTATGTTATCTCTTTCAAAATTAAGGAGATACTATAATATAAATTTTACTAAGCAACCATTCTACATCACTATGTATCGCAGTGGAGCAAAAATTTTAGCGCTAAGGTGCTAATTCACTTTCAAGGCACATTTGGTGCTACACTTTCAAGCGCCATAGTACAAGTTACTTTTTTTTGTTTCCATATAAATAGATATTCTTTTTTTATATAAAAGAGTTAAATAACTTGTATAAAACTTATTACTTTTTTAGTGTACTTCTCTAGTTTCCTATTAGAGTAAAATCTAAGGGAGGCTAGAGAAGTACAACATAGAATTCATTTAAGTATTTATCTAGTGTTTGTTATAGAATGTAGAGTAGATATCTTAATCCTTTCTTATGATATCATTCTCTTATATTTTTATCCTTCTCTAAATTTAATGAAAATAAGTTTACTTACTATTTATTCTATATCTAGCTAAATTTATTTATTTTTTATTGATGATATAAAGAGCATCTTAAGTACTAATAAAGACTCATATTTTTTAAATGTCTAATGACATTTTCAATAATCTCCCTTTCTTTATTTAATACACATAATAACCATATGTGAAATTAAAATATAGTGTGATGTATACCCTCAACGGAGGAATATAAGAATAACCAAGAATATTGAAATAAAATGTTGGCATACTTGGACATAGTATGTTAATTGTTCTAAGTTCTTAAGGAGATATTACAATTGTAAAAGGCTAGTAGATATATTTTTCATCACTATAATATCAGCAGAGATTTATGAACACATATGCTGTAAATCACATTTATAATTAAAAGACTCATTAGGAAAAATATAAAATTTGCATTCATCAATTCAAAATATTTTTATTAAATATTGTATCCACTATTGTAATATTTTATACCATGATCAAAACTTCAAATATATCATTTTTATTTTAGTAGGATAATTTATCTAATTAGATGAAACAATAGTAATTTATTGCTAGTAAGCGTAGCATATCCTTATTGGTTTAACACTCTACTCTATCACTTTATTACTTAATTCAATATGAATTATATTTTATATTAAGCAGGGTTTTATTAATAATACAAAAAAAAATCTAAGAATTGTTAAGGGTTAATAGAGCAAGCAATTTTAACATCATTCTCTCCACGGCCCCGATCAATTTTTTGGTGTCGTTGCAAAGGATGTAATTTATTTTTTATAATTTTAACTATATTAATAAATTAATTATATATTTAGACCTACTTATATCTAGTATTTTATTTTATTGATTGTGTATTCAATGTTGTTTGCTTTGTAGATCTAGGAAGGTCATCAATAAAAATGACCCTTCAAAAATTATGAAAACCCAAAAGATTTTGAAATCTAAACCAATACCTGATAAAGATCATTCTAGACCTCTTAGAAATTATGCTAACCCTTTTTTTTTTTTTTTTGAAAGGAAGCACGTAAATGTCAATTAATGAAGGCAAGATCAAAAAGAAAGATGCTACATGGTCATTCCTCCTTCAAATATTAACAAATGAAGAGAATCTTATATCAAGCAAAGTCTCTGCCCAAAAGAAATTGTTACCAAGAAGCATACTAGCACACCAATAGGGCTAACTGTTCCTACTTCTTCAACATGAGAAAAAATAACCAAATTAAATTCTGAAAGGAAATAAATATCTTCTTCACCTTTAAAGACCATTTATCCTTGACTTTGAAGTCTCTAATAACAGTTGCATTATCCATGATAGCCTCTTTGTATTTTGAACAGTCATACTTTGATAATAAGTTTCAAAAATTATATGCTTGAAGCTCAAGTGAAAATACATCCAGTGGATATATTTATTCAATGCCATCAAAAATTTTCTCTACTATCACAGTATGACACCTCCAATACATAGCTTATAAGATTCATACAGAGAAGCATCTACATTGATTTTAAACCAACGGGTGAGGGGGATGCCAATTTGGTACAGCCTAATGAGGCTGGTTAACATCCCATTTGATCCGATTTGGCTTTAAAATCAATTTAGATATAGAGAAAGAGCTAACAAACATGGCCCCGAAATGGCTCCTTCCACCACTTGTCATTGAGTCAACTTGTTTCTAGCCTTCCAAGAAAAAAACAGACATTGAAGAATAAAATTGAGAATCATAAACCAATTATGATATGCAGAAATTTCCATCCAATTGTAGCATCTGAAGATTTCAAAGAATGGAATCTGAAATCCCATTTGTTTAATTGATGAAAGCCTCCTTGATTTTGAACATTTGCAAAGAATATGCTCCGTGTCTTCAATGCCATCCAGCACCTAGACAAATTTCAATTCTTTGTATCTTCTCCGAACTAGATAATGAAATGTTGGTACTCCTTGAAATATCTCCAGCAAAAGAATTCAACCTCCGGGCTGATTTTGGCATTCTCATCCATTTGAATATTGCAATCATTAAGATTTGAAATCTGGCTCAGCCATCGTACTAGGAATGTGTCTCCACGCCGATTCCATTGGATACCTCTTGCTTGGCTGCCCATCTGTTCACTTCCTTAAAATTTGTTTGAAAATTAATTCCACCATTTCATTACCAAAACTTTCAATTCAACCAACATTCCATTCATATTTACAATGAACTTCTCTACATAACTGGTTCTTTACCTGAGGGACAAAAAAGAAGCCATTCATTAATTTTCTACTAGCAGCGCACTTGTCTCAATACTTTATTCTATCGACATTTCCACATTCCATTTCTAAGAAATGGTTGTAGAGCTTTACCTCACAG
>NW_021319438.1:142270-154637 GCF_001605985.2 Dendrobium catenatum
AGCCTCACAAATTCTTTAAGGAATAGAGAAGCACTCTTCTTTTTTGCTCCTCTATAATTCCAAAAAGCTAGTGAATACATTAAAGAATGATTGGGGATTGGCTCCCCAAGTTGCCTTTTGCTTCCAGTTCCGTTCTTCTGCTCCTCAACTTAGCACTGATAGGACCCAAGTCCTTTAATTGTTTAGACTTTTTCTTCTTTACTGTATTACATACCTCTTCATTATTCTGTAACAAAGGAGCAGTGATATTGCTTGGCTCGGAAATGAAATTATCTGGAGGTTCTTCTTGGACTTGATCTTCAGATTCAGGAACTATCTCTCCCTCTTCTGTTTGATTACTCAATAGGCTGAATCTGTTGTTTCTTGATTTATTCAACAAACTAAGGTAGCCTGAGGTTTTGATTCCAGATACAAAATCTTTCTTTGTTTGTTCTTCAACTATTTCTTCTTGATCATTGAGTTATGTCATTGGATCTTCAGCAACACCTTGAATAGAATCTAACTTCTCCTTATCAGCATTCTTATCAATGATTCATGAGACATAATTAGATTCCTTTTTCTTCCACAGAATTTTTTTAACTTTCTGTTGAGGCTGGTTTAGAACATGATTCTGATTTTGAGAATTGAATTTCTTCCTTCCTCTATTAACAATAAGCCATGGCCCATAACCCGTTTCTTCTGTAGTTTTTCTATAGCATCAATTTCTAAAACAGAATGATTTCCTGTTTTGATTTTCTCTCCCACCAATTCTTTACATTCTTCAATACTATGACCAATTAGACCACATTTGAAGCAGAAATTTGGCACTCGTTCATATTCAATCCTTTAGTAGAATCTTCCTGCTTTTTCTTCAACCCAAACACCAAGAGGAAGCTTGCTATCTAGTTGAATTCGGACACATACTCTTCCAAATTCCCTCCTCCCCCATTGGAACATGTTCCCATCTATCAAGTAAGGCTTGCCTACCATTGAGGCAATTCTACACAGATTAATGTTGTCCCAACAATGGAGTGGAAGATTAGGCAATCTAATCCAAATTGGAGCCGTCAATCCTTTCAAGGAGTTTGTAGAGAAATTTTGAGACCATTTGTCCATTCCAATGATTTTGCCATTGACAAACCATGGACCATTAGTCATCACTGCCTCCATGTGTTCGGGTTCATAAAATTAACATAACACCCATCCCATGCCTAGCATTGTCAAATGAAATTTTCCAAATTGCATCCATTGCCTCCTGAGCTCATTACTAATAATTCTTAATGGAGGGTCTCCTCCAAAAACCTTGATGACTATAGAGTTGCAGAGTTTGTCTACATTTTCTTTTTCATTTTCCTCATGTAATTTCACTGTCAAGCCATCTTCAGCAATAAAGTTTCCAAGTCTAAGATTAGAAACTTTAATATTTTCCTTTTTCTTCCAAGCATTTTTTGTTACCCCATCAAGTTCTTCAATTAAACTTGGAACAGCATCTCCACCGATTCTTTGATCAGCTGAATCTACCTCTCTAACTTTAAATAAATTAGAGAATAATATTTTATATGGTTCACAATTCACTTACTGTACATCTGAGCTCTTTTTCACTTCAATTTCTTTGTTGATGGCACAATTAGAACTACCAGAACAATTACGATCTGACATCTTCATCTCCTTGACATTCATTATTCCATTAGAAGAGGGGCTCTTAATAATCTTAGATTTTAAAGATGGTGATGCATCTGAGCCTTCGTAAGGATTTAGAACAATCCTATTTTTAAGAATTTTCTTCATATCTTCTTCAACCATTATGCTTTTACCTTTCCCTAAGATCTCCGGTTCTATCCTTGTTGTTACGCCTCCTTCAATGATAACAATTCCTTTGTTGCTTAAAGATTTATTAATCAAACCAAATCCAGTTTTACCATTGCCAAAGGCCGGAGGGGAGAGCATTTGACGGGATGAACCATTCAAGTTATTCGTCACTGAATAAAAATCTTTCAAAACTTCTCCGGCAAATAGTCGGTGGCGAACGCCCGCCGCCATCGAAATCCGAAAATCCCGCGAACTGAAATTTTTGAAATCTCATGAAAAAACCAAACTGTTTTCTCAGAGTTTCTCTCACTACTTTCTCTCACATGCTAACCCTATAGGGGATTGAATTAATCAAAGTATTAATAGACCTACTATCCAAGCTAATAATTTTAAATTAAAATTTGTCAAAATTAAGATGATTAAATTTCTCAATTTATGCGAACTCATTTTGAAGATCACAATTGAAAATTTGCTAGTTTCTTAGAAATATGTGTAATTTTTTTGTATAATGGAGTCAATGATAATACTACTAAACTTATATTATTTCTATTTTCTCTGAGAGTCAAAATAAAGATGAGATTAAATTCTTTATCCCCAAGTCCTATAACCACTTAGAATGAGTTAGCTCCTAAATTTCTTACTAAGTATTTCTTACCTTCAAAACTATCAAACTTAGAAATGATATCACCTCTTTTAGCTTGTTTGAAGGATAACCAATTTATGAGAGTTTGGAGACATTAAAAAAATATTTAGGAAATGCCCTCATATACTTTATCTGATTGGTTAGTTATTAAAACTTTTATAATGGATTAGCATAATCTCTTTGAGTAATCATAGATGCTGTAATTGGATGATCATTAATGTCTGAGCCATTTGAGGAAGCATATAAATTAATAGTAAAAATTACTACTAATAATTTTTAATGGTTTGCTAATAGGATAAATCCTAAGAAAGTAGCAAGATTTTATGAATTGGATGCTTTGTCAATTACTACTTCACAAGTTGTATTAATTTCTAAGAAGTTAAATAGAATATGACTAAATTCTGGAGTAGGGTCTAGAACATATATTTAATTGGAGGATCAATATTTGAATGGAGATAGTACTGTGCAAAGGATTTAAAATGTTAATTTTATTAGAAGATAAATTAATCTCTACCCAAATACATATAATCCAAGTTGGAGGAACCATCCTAATTTTAAATGGACAAATAATATTGGTGATAACAATCAGTTTTCAAATAGAAATTCACCTTTGGAGTAGATAGTGATATAGTTAGGGACTCAATTGTAAGGTCAAGCTACCTCTATTAAAAATTTTCAAACTCAATTAAGTTATGTTGCAATTTTTATTCGTAGTATACCTCTTGGATCGTTTCATAATAATACTTAAGTTAACCCAAAGGAAAAATAAAAGATCCTAATGGAAATCAATTCAGGAATGATTGTAATGTACCCCAATTAAATTCATAGGCAAGTCTGGCTGAAGACTATAAACTTTAGACCTGTGTGGGAGGCAAACCAACTTTTGATGTAGTAGTGCTTTGTAGATTCATTCTAGCATCTTTTATCATTAGTTAGTTTTCTTACAAAAAAAGTTTCATAGCGCTGATAGTAGTGTCGTAGTGTTTGGTTGTGCCTCCATATTTTTAATTCAAATTTTGGCACTATGGCGCACATGTAAGTTATTAAAAGGATAGGTTTGTTATTTGATTTTCTATCTGAAATAGTACATCTTAAAGTGTTGTTAAGTACTCTTCTTTATTCTCTTGAAAGTTGATGTTCAAGGATGTGCTGAAAGTAGATTCATGTTAAAAAAATTTCATCATCAAAGTTGATGTTCAAGGAGCTCAAATAACTTGTAATGAAGTTGAATTTGTTGATGTGTCCAATAACAAAGGCTTCATCACTACTAATAAATTAGGCTTTCGCAACAGTTTTTTGGACCTACGGCAGTCGTTTAAACACATACTAATTTATTTGCATCAGTTTAGAAACTGCTACATATCCATTGTATTTTCTTTCACTGGAAAGGCTTTAGCACCGGTTTTATGAGTGCTGCTATAGGTTGGCTTTAGCAGGGCTTTTTAGCAAGTATTAAAACCGCTGCAAAAGGGTATAATAAATAAAAAAAGTATAATGCCAAAAAAAATAAATTTTATGATCAAATTATAAATATCAATAAAATACTATACAAATATAAATTAATTGTGTTATTTAATGGTTTAGTAATTATGTTATTTAAACTGTAGTTGTTATGTGCCATGATGTTTCCAAACAAAACAATCAATAAACAAAGATGAAAAAATGGGAATAGAGCAAGCATATACGATCAATAGAATTTATGAGCACAAATCCCTTTCCAATTCATCTTGTTAAGTTATTGTTGTATACCAGAAATCAGAAATATGCATATATTAGCTTTGGAAAGTGCAGATGTTGAATTTCATCATGTCTTGGCTATGAAACTGGAGTACTTTGTTCTCTTGACTGAGGAAGAATGCTATCTACCTATCCCTCTTGTTCAACCCAATGATGCAATTGTTCTTCAAATAGAGTGTGATCTTCACTATCTTCATCTTCTCCTTCTTTATCTTCTTCCCAACTATAGCTTCTTCTCTTCAACCTGAAGAATGAACCATCTCATTAGTTCATGAAATTTTCATCAACTAAAACTTGAAAATTTTAGAAAATAAGCATGATGTAGAAAAATACATAAATAAAGACAAGCTAAAAATCTAGAAATAAAACACATAGTACAACATGATAACTTGATGACAAAACCAGCAGCATGTAGCATGTTCGATTTCATAATAAAATTAGCAGCAAAAATTATAGCTAACCAATTATAAAAAAATCATAGAACAACAAATCAGATAATGCATAATAAAGTGTGGAATAAGTTGATACCAAAAATTCACAGGTAGTAGTTATGCAAAATGACCTTTCAAGGGAGCAATACAAATCCACATAATTTTTGAAAAAAACTGCTCTTTAAATTTTTCCAAAGGTAGTAGTTATTCTATCAATATTGCAACAGGATCTCCTTGCATTTTTTTATTTCCATAGGTAGACAAAAACTGCTCTTTCACTTTTTTTTAGCCACCCATAACAGCCATGATTATTACAATTAATAGTGATAGAATCAACATCATTTATAACAATCTCCAAAATCATTGTTCCGTAGAAAAACAGAGAATAGACAGCTACAAGAGCACTAGAAATGCAGTAGATAAGATCCAAATACATTGCACAGAAGAAACCATGTTCAATGAAACTTAAAATATAGACCTTGACAAGTAAATTTGTGCAGTATTGATATTCCAGCAAGCTTCATACTAGAAAATTTTAGGTAGCAACCAAAATCTCAAAGAAAAACATATGCCTAACTGTGAGTTCTGAAGATCAAATTTGTTAAATCCTAGTTGTTATTCAGAAGATTTAAGCTTGCAGAATCTTTTTTCTCATATGAACAAATAACGAATAATCAGAGCATGATTTTCTTGCACTTCATATTTCATTAAAAAGAAACTTTATGAATTGCTTCTCTGAAATTCTCAAACCAACTAGAAAATGAGTGATGCCAAAAGGAAAACTCCATAATTTTGGAAGTGATACGTTATCTCAAAATTATCTAGGTCGGGCACGAATCTCGAGGCAAAAGCTAGTTGGAAACTTCAAAAATTAACTTCGGGAGCATATGAACTCCGATTTCAGCGAGCTTACAGTCAAACTGAGCGTCTCAGAAATATGAACCCAACGACACCACGATCAACCCAATCCGATCCCAAATGAGTTTGAATCAAGGGCTCAAAACGCTGTTGGAAGGTTCAACCCACAATTTGAGTTACCAAACGGTCTCCGATTTTAACGAGCTTATACTCGAATCGAACGGCTCGACGAGACAAATCCAACGAGCCCAAGATCGCCAAATTCCGACATCATTTAGGCCTTCAAATGCCCAACGAACGGTGCATTATCAAAGGATTCAATATCGGCCGTCCATTCAAAACACTCCCAATTCGCCCCTGATCTCACGCCTATTTATGGGCTATGCCACTCCAGAAAAACTATAAATAGAGCCCTCATTCTACACCAAGAAGACTCAAGTGAAGAGGGAGAAGAAGAAGAGAAGGAGAAGGAGAAAGGGGAAAAGGAGATTCCTCACCTCCTCGACCACGCCGTCGGAGCGGGTGCGCGGTTCGGCCGCAGGCGCGCACGGTCGCCGGCGACGGTGGCGGCGGTGCCTGCGGCCGGGTCCGGCCGGTTTTGGCCCGCCTAGCCGTTTCGGGTCCGTTTTCTCGCCCGACAAGTCCAAATTCGACGTTTTTGGGGTCCCCGGACACGTTTTTCGACGTCCCGGACTCAATTTCGACACTCTCAGGACCATTCGAGGCCCCCACATGCAAGAATAATTCCGACTCGCTCTGGAAAATTCTTTAAAAGTTGGTAACGCATATTTTCGGACTCCTGGAGCTTTAATGTCCGAAAATAGGGGGGCAACTGATACGTTATCTCAAAATTATCTTGGTCGGCACGAATCTCGAGCAAAAGTAGTTGGAAACTTCAAAAATTAATTTCGGGAGCATATGAACTTTAATTTCAGCGAGCTTATATTCAAACTGAGCGTCTTGGAAATACGAACCCAACGACACCAAGATCAACCCAATCCGAGCCCAATGAGTCCGAATCAAGGGCTCAAAGCGCTGTTGGAAGGTTCAACCACAATTTTGAGTTTACCAAACGGTCTCTGATTTTCAACGAGTTATCGAATCGATGGCTCAATGAGGACGAATCCACGAGCCAAGATGCCAAATTCCGACATCATTAAGGCTTTTCAAATGCCCAACGAATGGTGCATAATCAAAGGATTCAATATCGGCGTCCATTCAAAACACTCCAATTCGCCCCTGATCTTCGACGCTATTTTACGGGCTGTGCCACTCCAGAAAAACTATAAATAGAGCCCTCATTCTACACCAAAGGGACTCAAGTGAAGAGAGAGAAGAAGGAGAGAAGGAGAAGGAGAAAGGGGAAAAGGAGATTCCTGACCTCCTCGACCACCGCCGCTGGAGCCTTCCTGCAGCCTGAAGACGCCGGAACTCTGCTGAATTTTCAGGAAACGCCAGGAATTCGCAGAATTTTGTAAATTTCGTGGAAGAAACAAATTGTACTTGGATTATCTCAACTTGTGGGACGAAATCCGTCATTTGTAATCTACGAAAACACTAGTGGAATTTTGCAACTGGGCAAGGCCCCGTGGTTTTTTTCCCTTTTTGGGTTTTCCACGTAAAAACTCTTGGTGTTCACTTCTCTTTTCTATTTGTGTGTTTAACTTACGTGCAACGCTCGGACGCAAATTTACAAACTCTACCGTCGCGTATTTTCTAACACGCAACAGGAAGTGAATGTGTGCTTCGAACCAAATAATCTTCTCAGCAAATCATGATGATGGTCACATTTTCAAATTTTTTTTAAAAAATCTTTCTAATTTGCCATTAAGACACCAAATAGTTGTCATTATTCATTAATTATAGTCATTCAGAGAATCTCTTATTAAATAAATAGGCTCAATGGGTGGGTTAACAATCACAATTTGAATATGAAAATAGTTGGAAATGTTTTGCCATTCTATATAATTCAACTTCTATCCTAGAAGGAAGCATTTTGAAACAAATAACTTGTGATAAGTGAAGTATTTTAGGAAAACGGGAGCCACTTGAGCCATTGTTTGTTACAGGATCAAAATTAACTACAATAATGCACTTCGCTACATTCGGTTGTCACTAAAAATACCATTCCATCTCATCATTCCTTAATCAGACTACTTTTCACTAAACAAAGGTGGAATTATCACAGTAAGTTAAAGGAATTTCTATCACAACGAAGCCTTTTTTTAAAATATACCATCACTGAAGAAAAAGCTGAAAGAGAATAAAAAAAGTTGGGAAATTTGATTTGAAGAAAAATTAACTAACTCCACACAAATAAATTTGTCTGATCCTTTTTCCATTGCTGATTTATTGTTTAACGGGCAAAAAGAAGAACAACTCCAGCATGGAGAACCATAGCCTGGGAGGGCACGCTGGGCCAAGAGTAGGATCCAACATCCCCGACGAACTGTAGCGTCCAAGATGGCATCTCACCAGTGAAGTCATCCAGCGTTAGCTTAGCGAATAGGTTAATAGTGAAAAGGTAAGATAGGGTTCGGAGAAAGAAGAAGATGGGGGATATTACCCCAGTGATGGCGGCAGCCGTGTTTTTCAGCGGTAGAGGTTTCGAGAAATGAAAGCAGGCATAAAAGGTGGGCAACGAGGAGAACCGGAGTCGCGAAGCCAGGCTTTGAAGGCGGGCTCCGATATTCCTAGGGTGAAGATGAAGCGCTAAAGAATGTTCGGCTAGGGCTGGAATAGAAAAAATATATTGATTTTTATCATAAGTAAAAACTGCTGGTAATAAGTGCTGCAAAAATACTGTATTTTTTGAGTTGTAATTGTAGCTGTTTAAACCACTGCGATAGTTAATATATAGCAGTGGTTTTAAAACTGCTCCTATTTAACATTGCGGTTATCCCCTAATTTTAGTAGTGCATCAAATATATTGAGATTGAAACTTTTACACATAAGATGTACCTTATTAACATCAAAAGGCTTCTCATATATTTTTGATAATGCCTTTATTAGACATGTTGTGATATTTTCATTGAGAATGTTGAATGTGGCATTCATGATCAATGAAAGTAGAATAACTCCCAATGCTAGTATACCCATCAACTTTAACTCATCCTGATAAAGTGTAAAAATTATTAATCCATTCAATGGCTAATGAAGCTTTCTTTGATAAAGAAAACTTCCTATTTGTATTTTTCAATAGCCGAAATCTTGGACATCAAATTTATCGATCATGATCTTTTCATCATCTGTTGCTCAATTTCTTGTGTAGCTCAATTGAAACATTTGATACCAATTCTTAACATATAGATAATATATTGAGATAAATTGAATGAAGGCAAAGAATGAACACATCACATATCAAAATCATAAGACATAAATTTATGTGATTTAATGATATATATTCACCTGCATATGCAGCCACACAGAGATTAAATATTCTACTAAACTTTAAATGACAAGTACACCAAAGGTCTTTTTTTTCTAGTATGTACAAAGTAATAATTGAAAAACCACGTACTTTTTCCATGTGAATGATTGCCACCTATTGTGAGAAGATAGCTGAATATTGAGAAGAAATAGCTATTATTACCATCTTCTTATATCGACTACGAGTTTTTTCCTCTCCTCTCTACTCTATTTCAAAAGCTACACTTTACTATGGCTTAAAGCATAAGCTTCTCTCCCCTTCCTCTCTATCTTATTTTATTAGCTTGTGGTTGTCATATTGCCTTAACACAATGGAATAAAATCTATTTTTTTTTAAGAGATGCATATAGCATTTGAAAATAAAATCTCCTTACATAGAGCTTAGATGTGAAAGGTGGCTAGCTTGAATTTATTATATAGATGGTGCATGATAGGAACTAGAACGTAGTTTCGGTAGTGAAGAAATTTATATTAAATAGATAAAAAAATTTATCTTCATATGTTAATAGAAGTGAAGCTTGTTGAACATTTAATTTATTCCTACCATGTATCTCGAACATTTCACTTTCACCAGTTCTGCTAACTTCTTGCTTCTTGCATCCTAAGAGATCAAAATAATATATGATAAACTTGATCCAACATTAAACAGACCGGATAGGCTAAACAAAGAATACCGTTGTAATAAAGCGAGGAAGAAAAAGGTCAAGCTAAGGCAGAAAAAAAAAAAAAACAACCGTCTTCACATGTTATAATTAGGTGATCTACTTTATTTTCCATATCCTCAGTGATAGCAGCCTGCATGGATTCCTTCTGCTTCACAGTCATCAGATACTGAAGAATTCAGACAACAGTGTTCATCACCAGTACAAAAAATGCTCGATCTCATCCATCTGAGAGCTCTTTCCAGCATCGCTGTACAGCACACCTTTTTTGACATCTGCTTCTCAACGTTCTCTGCACTAGATCTCCATGGCTTTCCTCTCACCATTCTTCTGCTACTATTACTGGATATTTTCAGCATCAGTTTCTCAGCTGGAGATGAAATGACTCTGTAGCTGGTGTCGCTTCCTTTGTGCAGTTCGTTGCTTAGCTGAGAACCAGTAAGCGTCTGTTTAGAAGCAGTTTGTTATCTCAGGACAAAATGATGTAATACAGCTCTGAAAGTTTTATCAGATGCTCTTAATGATTTTCAAGACTGTTTAAAATATGTGCATTAAATACTAAGCAAAATTTTATTTTTTATTTTGATGTTCTGTACATTTTTATTTAGCTAATTAACTACATGTTTATTGTCAGGAACCTGGCGGATTTTTGTCTCGAGCAACCGGAGGCGGTCCATGAGCGTGTGCTTTACGTGAGCGTCTTCCATGGTGGAAGTTTGGGGCTTGTTCCTAGCCCTAAGGTCTCCGGAGAAACAGCTCTCTTGGGGCCTCACTTTTTCCTCCAGCTGCCTCAGCTGCATCAGTGCAAGCAGCAGAGCAAATATCTTGAGTTAGAGTGAGCAAAACAACAAAACAATGAAATATTGGAAGTAAAAAAAAAAAAAATGAAATATTGAAGTGATAAAAATTTATCTAGGTTTTGTTTGGGACTGCTTTCTTACTATTTTTTAAAGTAGTTTTAAAATACAAAAATTAAAAAAAATTTATTAAAAAACTGCTTTAAAAAAGCAGTTTGAAAGTCGTCACAAAAGAAAAGTCTAAAAATTGCTTAAAATAAAATTAGCTTATTGGCACATAGATCGGCCACCTTGTTACAGTCCCTAGTAGTATGTAAAAAAATTAACTTATTGAACTCAAAAAGGAATGTGATGTTCTTGGAAATCCGGCTATTGAGCTTGGGTTCCCTCATGGAATCATTAAGGAACTTGATAACATTGTAGTTATCTCCCTCAATTATTAACCCTTTACATTTAAACATCTAATCAGCAACATAATCTTTGATTGAGTAGATGGCTTTAAGCTCGAGCTGGTTGATGTCCCAATGTATATAATTTTTACCTAAAGCAAGGAGCGGCTTTCCCAAACAATCTCGAACAATGCCTCCAATACTAGCCAAATTTGAATCAAGCAATGAAGCATCCACGTTGATCTTAATCCAATCCGGAGGTGGGGGATGCCATATAGTTTTAAACTCTCTAAGGAGAGAGACATCCCAGTTGACCGGCATTGAATTCCTTTTTATGGCAGTAAAGAGCACATTTGATGCAGTCACCGAATTTGGGAGTAGCTGACCACTGTGTTTAAGTTTGTTTCTGCAGATCCAAAAGTAATAGATAGTGGTGCAATAAATCTTGACAATATCAAGGCTGCTGTGTGCTAAACGTCTTAGATTATGGAGGCAATCCGGCAATGAGCTGAAAGTGGGAATGTTGATTCCCCAAGTTCTCAGCATATGAATAATGTCTTTGAGATATTTACAATGAACCACAATATGTGCACTGTTTTCAATTTCAGAGCACCCTTTAGAACACAAGCCATTATTACCGATTCTTCTATATATTAAGAACTCATTAGTGGGTATGGAAAACTTACCCAACCTCCACCAAAAGAGCTCAACTCTCGGGTTGAGATGCAATTTTCGGATCCAAGCAAAGTAATCAAACTCATCAACAGGAATAATAGATTTGATTGATTCCGCATAGGCCAATGAAGAAATTGATTTCCCAGAATGTTGATAAAGCAATTCCATACGGTCTTCAGTGCCAATATGAATTTTACAGTTTTTGATTATAAGTTGGGTTAAACTGCTATCAAAGTACTGATTAAGTTCCAATAAGTTCCAGCTGCCATTATCAAGAATAAAATTGTTTAGCTTCATATTCTCAAGATTGTCACAATCAGCAAGTGTTGGCCACTTGTTGAAACACTTGTCAAGCATCCAAATGTCATTCATGACATTAATGCTAATGCCGTTGCCAATCCTCCATTTAACAATAGGTATAAGAAAAGAAGTTCCATTTAAGATAATAGTTTTAGCTGCAGACTGGCCACCCTTCGGTTTGTCATTCCAGGAATCCGGACCGTATTTGGCAATTAAGCACTGATGAAGCAAAGATGATGAGTTTTGTAGGAATCTCCAGGCAACCCGAGCTCTGAGAGGACCAACTTGCTTAACAGCATAAATTAATCCAAGGCCATCGAGAGTTCTAGGAAGGCAGAGCTCATCCCAGGCAACATAGTGTAAACCATTGGTCTTCACATCATGATCCCAAATAAAGCTTCTACAAATGCAATCAAGTTCTTGTAGAATTTTCTTGGGAATCAGAGAATGAGGAGAGATAAAAGTAGATAAAGAGAGAAGATAAGACTTAACTAGAATCATCCTTCCCGCCATAGAGAGAGATTTAACACTCCAAGCATTTAACTTTTCCAGTGCATGATTGATGACAAATTGGAAGTCCTGTTTTACCAATCGCCTAAGAGCAATTCTAGTGCCCAAATACTAAAATTCATCAACTATTTTGAGGTTAAAAATGTTG
>NW_021319438.1:155862-227802 GCF_001605985.2 Dendrobium catenatum
TAGATTTAGGATATCACTCTTGAGCTCTTCTTTAAGAAGGTTTAAATTTTTACATTTATTTCTGTTCCAGAAGAATAGAGATCTCAGAGTTCTCTTGATTTTTCTATTAAGGATTTCAAAATCTGAACCGAAATTGTTCTTGTTCCAAGCTGTAGAGACAATTTTTCTGGTAGCAGGATAAGACTTCCAAGTGTCTTCAAATCTAATGGAAGTTACTTTGGCATACTTTGTATAGTCAAATTTAAAAGCAATGGGACAATGATCAGAGGAAATACTTGCTAAATGTCTAACAGTGGCAGTTGGAATCAGTTGGAGACCTGCAGAATTCAGGAGGCAGCGATCCAGACGCTCCCAGATTCTGGCATTGCCTTGCTTATTGTTGCACCAAGTAAATCTTGGACCAACCGTGTTCAAATAATGAAGATCATGGTTGCTCATGAATAATTTCATCTCCTTGGAACCATTAGTCATACTAAATCACTTTCCGCCCCTTTTATCATCATTCGAATTAAGGCAATTAAAATCGCCACCAATAATAGTTGGTGTCTCATCCGTGAGTAGCTGCTCCAGGTTGCACCAAAGCTCTCTGCGCTTCTGAGATTCCTGATGTCCATAAATCATGGCTACATCCCAAATCTTTCCCAAGGGAGTATTCAAAGCACCAAAAATAAATTGTGAAGAGTGACCCTTGATAGAAAAGGATACCAGACTAGTCTTCCATAGAACTAAAATACCTCCGGCAATACCAACGCCTGGTTGATGGAAGAAATCCCAGTCAATACCAATAAGCCTGTTAACAAACATCCTATCAATAGAAGAGAGCTTGGTTTCAGCAAGACCAATTAAGAAAACATCATTATCTTTCACAATCTCTTTGAGGTAGACGAATGCCTCCTTTTCTTAATCCCTCTACAGTTCCAAAAAATAATGGAAGACATCAATTAATGGAAGGGGAAAAGTCCCCGCCTTTCTTCTTACTTTTTCCTTCAACCTTCCTTTTCCTTGTCAAAGGTTCAATTGGTCCTAGGAATTTCAGTTGGGGTTTTGATTTCATCTTGCTGGATTTAATCTCATCCGGATCACCTTTGTTTTCACTCTGATCATCAAAATAGATTGTAGAATTATCTGAACCTCTAAGCTTCAAATCAGAATTTAAAGAGTTGCCCTTGTTGGTTTTAGGATCAGTAGTCACATTAATCAAAGAATTTCCAATGGGAATGGGGGAAACAGTCAGAGGCCTTTCAACACCATCAATCGGAACTTGAATAATAGTGTATTCAATAGAGTTTTCATTAGCATCTGAAGTAACATCAGTCATATTGTTATCTCTTTCACTGTTATGGATTTGATTCAAATGATGCATATTGGAATCATCAATAACATCAATATCTGCCATGTGGTCAGTGGGATCAGGTGAAAGGTTGGTTTTTAAAGGTTCTCGAAAATCTGAGGCAGATTTGTCCAACTGATTCAATTCTTCCTCAACCAGAACATTGAAACTATTGGATAAATGGTTATCCATTTTAGAATTATTGTTTAATGAAGAATCTCCACTTCTAGTAATCAGCTTCTTCTCATTAATAAACAAATTCTTCTCAATATTAATCTTATCAGTGATGTTATTGAGAGTATCAGGAGGCTTTAATTTATGAGTAGAAGCCTTGGCCTTGTACATACGATTTCCCATCTGGGATGGTCTCTTTTTTTTTAAAATTGACATGAATCCATGGCCCGTAATTCTCATGTGTGTTATGAGTAGGTTTATCTTGGTGAGCAGAATTAACCAGGACATTTTGAGTTGCATCTTTGAATACGACTTCCGGACAATTAGTCTCAAGATAACCAATCCTGGCACAATGAAAACAAAGCGAAGATAGCTTTTCGTATTCAACCTTTTGAAAGAAACGACCTCCCAAGCCATCCACCCACACTCCAGATGGGAGTTTAGATTCAAGATTAACGTGAACACAGATGCAAGCATATTCCTTCTTGCTCCAATTAAGAGAATTCCCATCTAAGAACATCGGGGTACCAATTCGAGAGGCTATTCTGGCAATATTGACTTCATCCCAGCAATTCAGCAGCAAGAAGGGGAGGCGGACCCAAACAACAGTTAATCCTCTGACCGATGAAGAAGAAAAGGATGGTGACCATTTGTCCAAGCCAACAATGTGATCACCAATGTACCACAGTCCACCGCTTAAGACTTCCTCTATGGCTTCACTAGTCTTGAAAGAGCAGAGGATCCAGTTAAGACCTAAAGAGGTCATATGAAAGTTTCCGAACCTGTTCCATTGCTTACGGATCGCAATGCTGCTGATAGAGAACGGGACATTCTTACCCAGGACCTTCAAAACAACTGAATTATAAAGGATCTTGGAATTGGCAATCTCCTTTTCAGAATTCATCTTTACCGCAATTCCATTAGAGGACAATTCGATTGAATTTAAATCAACATTTAGCTTGATATGGTTGGGTTTCCTCCAAGCATTGATAAAAGAATTCTTAGGGTTGTCTATGACCGCGCCATGAATCTCAGGTATATTAGGATCCAATGTAACAGTATTAGTTATTTTTGAAGTGCATTTAGCAACAGATTCAAGAGGAATCAGGGGATGCATCGCATCATGTTTCAGAGATCCAAAGTTTAAACCATTAGAGATAGGATTAACAATTGGCGGAATGGTGTGATCATGAAGATCAAGAACCGACGAGTCCATCTTAGCCTTGCCTTTTCCATCCAAAACAGACGATGGAATCCCATGCTGAGCAATCACATTATAATATTTGTTGTTTTACAAATGTGATTGCCAATTAAACTCACGCTATAAGGGCTGTGTTTGAGGTGAGTTTAGCCAGATTCATGAGTTGGAGGCTGATGGAAGCCAAGTAGCCAACTCTCAAAAAAGGAAAAAAAATATAAACGTATTGGAAGTATTTCATTAATATTAATTTTAGGAAAACATTTATGAACTTAGCTTTTATATGATGACAAATACATGCAAATAAAGCATAGTGGAGGAATTATTAAAAAAACAAGATTTTATGTGAAAAACCCAGGAAAAAACAGGGGATCTTGCCTATTTAAAATGATTTAACTAGTCTTCAATTATCAATGTTGCCTTCTCTTGGGGGATGCCATTGATTTAATGTAGTACCCATATAATATATAAAACACATTATGTCCAGTGATAATAGTTCTTGAATCTAAGTAGAGCCGCAACAATTGGAGAACTAAAGTTTGACGACGCTGGTTAGAAAATCATAATTGGCTATAATAGCTGGAGGAGTGCAATTGAGTGATAGAAGGATCATTGTTGAGTGATGGAGGTCGGAGGAGCCTAGTTGCGCAATAGGAGGATCATAGTTGAGTGATTAAGCTCGGAAAATCGGATTCAGAAGATGATGGTCGGAGGATCGGATTCAGGAGATGATGGCCGGAGGATCGTAGTTTGACAATGATTGTTAAAGGACTATGGTCTGGTGATTATAGTTGAAGGAGCGTAGTAGGACGATGAATGTTGGAGATGAATATGAGAAAGATGGCCGATTGTGGTTGGAGGATTATAGTTGATCGATGGAGGTGTGCGAAGGCAGTCAAGGGATCATATGTAGTTGGGTGAAGCAAGTCAGAGGGCATAGTAGGTGACGAAGGTCGAAGTATCATAGTTAGGCGTCAGTGGTCGAAGGCCCATAGTTATACGATAGAGTTCTAATGGTCATAGTACGGAGAGGGTGTTTATAGGATACAAATCACAAGAGATTTATCAAAGGAACACAAACATGCAACAGGGGTCGAAGGACTGTAGTCAGCCAACGGGGTAAGAGGATTGTGATTAGGTGATGATGGTCAATGAATTTTGTTGGGAGATATTGGACAAAAGTTAAACAATGTTATACAATAAATGTTTTAATGATGATTGTTGGGGGTGTTCTAATGGTGGCTATTGGAAAATATTCTAACGATGATGATTAGGTGGTGTTCTGGTGGCAAAGGTTGGGTATTGGTCTGATGATGATGCTTAGGTGGAGCTTTGAGAGTCTTAAAGATATCAAATTCTCTTGAATCTAAAGTCTAAATTCAAGCTCCAACTCTTTTCTCATTTCTTTAGTAAGCATATTTATAGATTTTTGAGAGTGACATACCTCAAAAATATTAAAAAAAAATTGGAACACTTCTTTGAATGACCTGTATTAATCCATTTGATTGTAGAGCGTATGTTTAATATTTAAGTGCCTAAATGATGTTGAAATTAGTGATCATTAACTTGTGGGATTTGGATTATCGAGAAGCTTGATTCGACTATAGGCATATGAAATTAGGAGATCATTTAGTAAATTAGTGTCCTTAATCTTTTAATTATTCATTTTGTGCTTGATCTAGGCTAATTCAGACTTGAATTAAATCACTTTTGAATTATTGGGTTTTTCTCAGTGAGATATCCTGTCCGATTATAAATTTACTGAAATTGGAGTTAGGATAGTCTTGAATTTTTTCTATAGGCTCCCAATTTAACTGTTCATTGAGATTCGAAGCTAATGATGCTCATTTGATGATGTATCACTTCTAATATTACCGAAGCCAAGATGAAATCATTTCAGGCATAATGGCATACAACATTGTGAAGCCATTTCTTAGCGAACACATAATGGGTCATTTTTTTAACCAATAACTTAAACCAAGTTATTTCAGGCTCAAAATAATATGTAGGTTTATTTAATAATGAACACAAAATGCATCTATTAATTGGATAAATAAGTTTTAGTATAAAGGCTAAAAAACAAATGGAGACAAATTATTTTGCTAAAATCTGTGAATAACTTCTTGCACAGAAAAATTAAACCGGGAAAGAGCACTAATGCAAGTGAATTAATGCACAATGAATAATTCGAGGGAAGACTTTTCTTACTCTAACGTCGATGTGATTCAGCCTGCCTAGCAATGACTCGACTGAAGGAAACGAAGCAACAGCCCTGTAAGTTGACTTCTCATGGTTTCGTATACGATAAGCCATGGTTATTTCGATTGCTTCCTTGTTGCAAGTTTATACGCGCCTTTGTTGCTTGAGATTGATGAGAGAAAGAATGTGAGAGGATGATGGGTGGTCTATTTCTATCTAACAAATGCAGATAATAGAGATAAAAAAGAATGGGAATGGTTATTATTGTTCAATTGTTTTGATTATAGATGCAGTTTTTTCTTAGATATTGTTGATGGATCGATTTTTATGTGGCTGTGAAGGTATAGATCACCAACGGACATCCGAGGGATTAGGTGAGGAGCATGTTTGAACGGTTCTCACGTTTTTAATTTCCTCTTTTATTTTTGGATTGATATATATGTATTTTTTATAACGTAGTACAATTTTATGATGATTTAGCAGTGTTTCAAAAAGTTTGTGGCCTAATTAATTGGCCTCAACTTCTGTAGTTCCCTGCGCACGTGGTGATTCACAGTGAAAGTGAAATAATATTTCAAGTTCGCACTAAATAGCAGCCCTTTGGTAATTGGCTTGTTGGGTGTATGAATCTCCTTCGCTAATTGGTTTTTATTTTTTGGGTGTATGAATCTCCCACTACTAATACGATAGGTTTTATTTGAGTAGGCCAAGTTAATCCATTGTCATTCGGTTTCCACTTATTTGGGGCTAGATTTAGGCTTTGTATTAGTGTTGTATCCTAGAACATTCAAGGCAGTAGAGAGATATCAATTTTAGCATCCCATCATTTTACAAAAATCTACCAAACACAAACAAGAGAGGATGATTAAAAGAATAGTAAGAGCTACATGATTTTTTACATGAAAAAATCTGAATAGAGAAAAACCATGGCACCTAGGCTAGTTAAAATGATTCCACTAGTAAAGTATTCGATCAAGTGAAGTGCTTCCTTGGGGAAAGGAATTCATATAAAGCAGAGAACATATTATGTGGTTGCAGTTGGAAGAGCACTTCGGCAAGAATCCATCATAAACCCAAGTGCTGGAATTTGGAGTTAGGGTTGTTGTTGGCAACATGCATTGATCTTATAAACCATGGTGTGTATTGGCATTATTAGCGATGCCCAATGATGAAGCTAGTAGGTGTTGGAGTAGCCAGTGTTGAGATAGATTGCTTCAACTTGGTTTTTCGATTTTTGAGATTCTTACAACATATATATTTTTTATGATTCCAAATATTATTGTTTCAATTACAGTTTCTCCTAACATATTTTGGATGTATTGCTTTGTTGTTTGTGTGTACTAACATTTCAGTGAAATCATACTCCAGATTGTTGAAGACTTCAAATCAGATTAGAGTAGGGTTCATTGTAAATGGAGTCGGTATCTTTCATTTTATTGAGTCTGAAAGAGTGTGATTGTAATTGAGTAACTGTGCACACACACACTGTGGGAGTGTTTAAAATTATAATTTTTTAAACTGATTGTAATGTACGAAGTCATTTTGTATAGGATGATTTATTCAGTTATTTACTTCCGCGAGCACTTAAAAAAATGATATAAGAAATATTTTTAAGTACTAATCATACTGTATGAAGTGTTCATTGTACAGATGACTTCTAGAGTATGAAAAGAACGGGTCCCTTTTTGTCCCGACGAATTTAAACTTTTTCCTGAATTGATCGTACTGTACGATATGTTGTTCCTACAGATGACATCTAGAGTGTGAATTGGACGGGTCCCTTTTCATTCTAACAAATTCTAGAGTTTTTTGAACTGATCATACTGTATGATATGTTGTTCGTACAGACAACTTCCGAAGAACGAATTGGAGGGGTCCCTTTTTGTCCTGACGAATCCCTGAGTTTTATGAACTGATCGTACTATATGATATGTTGTTCGTATAGACGACGTCTAGAGTACAAATTAGACGGCAATATTTTTTTCCTGATGAATGCAAAAAAAATTTTAACAGTTCATACTATATGATGTCTTGTTCGTACATATGACATCCAGAGTACGAAAATGTGAGGTGCTTTTTCATCCCGACAAACTTGAAAATTTTTTTAACCGTTCGTACAGTATGAACTGGGTTCGTACTAGACGATTATCGTGTATGAAAATATTTCGTACATATTCAAATAGGTTTGTATGCAATAGTTTTTGAACTATTTGTATGTGCAAAAATACGATCGTACTGTATAATCGTACACGCTTTAAATGAAAATTTTCAATTGTTTGGATAGTTTTTTGTGTCCTTTATATAAAAGGTTCTTAGAAACTGACATGTAAAGAGTTGTTCTTCGTGATTTTTCAAGAGTAAGTGAAAGAGTAATTGTGGGAGGGTGTTTGAGATAGAGTTCTTGCAAGTGGAGTGTGAAGAGTTCACAAGGTTACTCAAAGGTAAGAATGTCTTTTTATTTTTGGTTATTACTCTTCCTTTCTTCTTTCCAGTTGCTCAAGAAAAGATCTTTGAAGAAGTTCTAGTACTCTGCTGACACTTGGATAGTGTAAAAAAAAGATGGTACTCTATCGACACTTGGAGAGTGTGAACATACGACGAAACTCTGCCTACACTTGGAGAGTATGAACAGACAACGGTACTCTGCCGACACTTAGAGAGTGTGAACAATCGATGCTACTATGGCGACACTTAGAGGGTGTGAAAGGATGATGGTACTTTGCCGACACTTAGAGGGTGTAAAAGGATGACGGTACTCTGCCGCATCGGGGATAGGTTGAAGAGAAGAAATTTAAAGGCTGAGTCACTTTTGGTAATAGTGCAAAATCTGATGAGGGGGTCTTCAAGGAGTTAATGTACATCTTATTAGACTACACCACTATAAATCCTTGTGTTTTTTTTATTTCTGCATTTTTATTTTCAGCGTTTAAAATTTATGGTTGAAAAGTTTATTTCAAACAAATAATCAAATTTGGAAAATTATTAAATCAATTTTCTTTTTAAAAAAAATCAAGAGAATTTTTAAATTACCCATCACCTCCCCCCCTCCCCCCCTCTTGGTTACCGTGGACCAATTGCGTAGTTTAACAACCTATACGGAATCAACAGCCAAGTGATAATATCCAAAATATTATAGGTCAAAGGAATGTAATTCATAGTTGACGGAGTTCAGAGCATCATAGTTGATGAGCGATGCAAGTTGGAATGACCATAGCTAGGTGATGGTGGTTGGAGGACCATAGCTAGCATACAACAAATATAGGAAGGGCCATAATTGGGAAGTAATAATTAGAAGGACCACAATCATGTAATGATATCCGCAGACCATAGTTACGTAACTGTGATTCGAGGACCATGGTCGCATAATGGTAAGCTAAGGATTATAGTTGATCAGATTAGTAGTTGAGTGATGATGGTCAAAGGACCATAGTAGGGAGATAATGGTTTATGAGCAACAGCTAGACGACAATAGTTTGACGATCATAGTTGGGAAAATGGGATCTAAGGTACATGGTTGGAGGGTAATGGAGGTTGAATGGATTATTGTTGGGCAATGGTGGTTCGAGGTTTGTGGTCAGGCGATGATGGTCTGAGGATCAATATTTATGGATGATAAAGGTCAAAAGAATTATAGTGAAGTGTGGTGGTTGGAGGACTATAGTAAGAAAATGGTGCCCTAAAATTTTGGTTGGTGGGAAATAGTGTTTTGAGGACTATAATAGGTGGGTGGTGCTAGTTTAAGGGCCATAGTCGACTAGTGATAAAGGTTTGAAGGTCCATCATTAAGTGACAATATCAGAGGACCATAGTTAAACAATGATGATCTAAGGACCCTTATTGATGGGTGGTGAAAATTGGAGGACTGTAGTCAAGTGATATAGATTGGATGACCATAGTTGGGTGGCAAAAGTTGAAGGACCATAGTTAGATGGAAATGTAGGTCAGAAGAATCATAGTTGGGAGATGTCAAGGACCATTATCAAATGATGGTCATCTGAGGAGTGTAGTTAGCAGGTGACGTTAGTTTGAGAACTAGAGTGGGGTGATGGTGGTTAAAGGTTTTTAGTCATCAACTATGAAGGTGTGATGGTGGCGGTCAGTCAGAGGATCGATGGTGGATGTCATATAATGGGGTTTGGTGGTTGTGGTTCTTGAGTTGAGCTTCAGGATTATATAAGCCTTAGAGTTGTGATGCTTCTAAGGATAATGAGTGAACTAAGTAGTTTTTTTTAATATTAGGCTTCGATCTCTGCGGTACCTATGCCTCTTTGTTTTTTTAGCTTTATTTTGCATGGTCAACTTTTATTTGATTATATTTTTTATTTCTAAGCATTGTTGTAGATACTTAAATTGTATATGTATTTTTGGATTACATATAAAAATTATTTTTGTGATTTAGTACCCTTCCTCTTTATATAACATTCTAATTGTGTAGTATATAAATTAGAAGTTTTATTTTTCTACATCTCCATATATATCTTGGGGTCGGCCTTACTAGAATATAACACATTATGACATATGTGGTATCATATTATATTAAGTCAGGTTATGGAAATCCTATGAATTGACATGTTCCAGAAGTACTTTTTCTATCAATTCAGCATCCCACAAAATCTAAATCAAAATATCCTATGATTTCAAAGGAGATGTTATGCTTGGGATACCATATTCCTAAGTATGGCGTTCCTAAGATATACCTAAGAATTATTTTAATAGCATTAAACATGGACTCTTTTAGAACAACCTGAAATCTAGCACAGAGATAAATATTAAATATAATATAGGGTTTAATAGTAGTCAAGTAAAGAAGTGATCCAATTATTCCTTTGTATTTTTTTCTATCAAAAAATTTTCTATTTAATCTTTATCTAATTGAACAATGGAACTCATTGGAGTGTTGACTGGCTTGGCTTTATTCATTTCATATTTCTCAAGGATTTCCTTAATATATTTCAATTGACTAAGAAAAGTTCCATCATCTTTCTGCCTTATGTTAAATGCAAGAAAGTAGGTTAGTTCTCCCATAATACTCATCTCAAATTCCTTACTTATTATTTTTGAAAACTCATCACATAGATTTTTATAAGAAGATCAAAACAAAATATCATTAACATAAATTTGAATAAAGAGTAGTTCATCTCCTACCTTTTTCAGAAATAGGGTGTTGTCTACGCTCCTCTTAACAAAGGTTCTTTCTAGTTGGAATATGCTTAGCATAACATACCATGCCCTGGGTGCTTATTTTAGTCCATATAATGCCTTTTTTAATTTGAATATAAGATTAGGATATTGTAATATTTCAATGCCTAAGGGTTATTCAACATACACATCTTCTTTTATCACCCCAATCAGAAAGCATTCTTAATATCCATTTAGGGGCTGTTTGGTTGCCCGAATTAGGAGTGTAAAGTAAAACAATTACATGTATTTATTAAATTTGATTGTTTGGTTAATTTTGAGGAGAACAAAAGTAAATCATCGGATGCATTAGAAGTGTGTTCGTGGGGCTGTTTTGTGGGAATTAGAAACCCGCTCGAATTGAGCGAGTTTTAAATTCTTCGGAAGAAAAACTTCAGCCTTCGTGCTGTTCGGCTTCACTGCACGAGAGGCTTCTTCATCTCCTTCGTTTTTTTCAACTTCGCTCAGGCAAGCAGCTCCGAAGAGACCGATCGGGAGGTGTGAGTTCCATGGCCGTCGGTGTCGCGGTATGAGGTGAGCATTCTTCTTTTAAACATACCTGCCAGCGGTGTCGCGTTCATTCGGAGACTCTGCAGCGAAGAGACCGATCTCGTTCATTGGGAGACTCTGCCAGCGGTGTCGCGTTCTTTTAAATGTACCTGCCAGCGGAGAGAGCGATCGCGGAGCTCTGCAGTCGCGTTCATTCGGCCACTGGTGGCCTCGTAGCCGCCGGAGAAGTACCTTGCGCCCATGAGCTTGTGATTACAGGCTGTGGTGCGGAAGCCGGTCCCGGCAACGCATGTTCCGTGCCACTTGACAGGGATGGATCCGAGGCCGCTGTCGGAGAAGCTGCGGCGCTCCGGCCAGATTCCGGTGTCGATTACGCTGATGACGAGGTCAAACAGCTTTGATTTTTTATTTTTTATTAATTCCGCTCATGAAATTAATGTTGTTTTTATTAATTACGCCGATGCTGTTTTTTATTGATATTGAAGCAATTGATCAGAAGTTGCAGATTCGATCGAGGTTTAAATCTTCGTCAATGGCTAGCGATTTTTCCTTGGCGACGTATGCGCCGAGAGCTCCAATCACTGGCGAACGAAATCTTAATCTTCAGCTAGATTGAAAGTTTATTACAAAAAAGTGTTTTAATTCTGTTTCTGTGCCTTCTTCTCCGATTCCGGTTGACAGAATTTGTTCCATCTCTGACAGAAGACCGTAATCCTAAGGTGAACAAGGTTAATTAGGGATTGCCACAAGTGAAGGCTTGTGAAGGCACTATTGTTGAATGAGATAATAATACTTCTAATATTCATAATGATTTTCATTATGCGGCTAATGGAAATTGTGTTGAGGCTAAATTGACTTGGACTAAAAAAGCCAAACATTAGAGTTGATAACCTTGAGTTGGGATCTTATTTATCAAAAATTGGGAAAGTCATTTTGCTTCATGCTGAAAAGGAATCTGAGAATACAAAAAAATTGGAGAAGGATCTTGTTGTTAGGGTATTTGGAGATAAATAATCACCTCACAGCTCACTTTGATCTGTTTTGAGAGTTTTGGAAGGCTTCGTTTGGAACAACTTTCATATTATTTTTTACAACAGTTTTAGTTAATTTTTGTACTGAAAAGCTGTTTTACAAAAGCAAGAAGAAAGCTATCCCAAACGAAGTTTAAACAATCAGAGATTACTTTAATAAATACACAAGTTATAATGACAAAAAAAATTACAAATGCACTCTTTTTACTTTACTCTGGATATATCTAACCAAACAAAGGAAAACTTTCTCCTGTGTTTACTTTGCAGACAACCAAACAGCCTCAAAGTATTTGAAAAGCACTACATTTATTTTACACTGCATTTAGTTTACAAAACGTTTACTTTGCAGGCAACCAAACAGCCCCTTATTATAGTTTGAATCCTTTAAATTAAGTTAAGGCTAGTAGCAATCTCTTCTATTTGATTATACCCCTTAGCCACTAATCTTGCCTTATTCCTCATCACTATACAAGAATCATTTATTTTATTTTTGAAAACCCATTTAGTTCCAATCACACTCTAGTCCTTAGGTCTTTAAAATAGCTCCCAAATATCATTCATTACAAATTAATTTAACTCTTCTTGTATGGATATGATTCAGTATTCATCAGGTAGGGATTGATTTATGTTGGTGGGTTTAGTTATTAAAATGAAGGTAGAGTGGTTTACTTTTTTTCTATGTCTATGCATAGTTCTAACATCTTCAGATGGGTCTCCTATGATTAGTTCTTTAGGATGACTTAAAGAATATGTCCATTATCTAGGCAAGGTATTTGCTGGTTCTTCCCTTTCCTCCAGATTTGTAGATTCTAATCCTTGGTTGTGATGTTCCAGAATTTAAATTGGAAGAATTATTCATTTATCCTTTAAATAAATAACAACCAGAGCTATCTAAAATCATCTATCAATAATAAATAATAAAATATATTATATAATTGAAAATATCAATATACACATATGTATTTATTCTCAAAAATTATATATACTACTTATGACTATAGCTAAAAGAAACAAAACCTGAAGAATTCTGACCAACCTCACCCTCTTGCTCCCACGCCCTGACCTGAAATCATTTAACCATATATAATGAGTGTTGACCTCATTATTCAAGATCAATTTCCCCAGAATCAATCTCTAGTACCTAGGTTTTCATAGCCTAGTGTAGACGTCGCCCATAGGATTTCCCTTAGGTGGTCGCCCACTGACGTAGCACAATTTTTCCCACCAATGAGCTTAAAAAGCTAAGTAGGTCACCAGAACCTATAATTAAATTCAAAGTATGGTAAGGGAAGAATATGCATGTCAACAGTCAAATCATAACAATATCATTCATATGATCATTGAATCAACACAGAAATAGTAAAATTCATATGCAATAGTAGAATCTATAAATAGTAAAATACTGCAGTAAAATAGTAAACCAATATGTGTGTCAAATTTATGAATCAGACATGTATTCATAATACTAATCAGTACAAAAATTGTATAAAGTATCAAAACAAAACATTGGTAAAGACTATTGAAATCAAATCATTATAGTAAAATCATA
The DNA here is from genome assembly GCF_001605985.2 of Dendrobium catenatum. NCBI lineage: Eukaryota > Viridiplantae > Streptophyta > Magnoliopsida > Asparagales > Orchidaceae > Dendrobium > Dendrobium catenatum. The sequence goes on from NW_021319438.1 coordinate 169,032, forward strand.
CATGAATATACGCATGTTATCCAAGCATTCTATACCATATGATTAGTATATCACATGCTTAATATCAATACAGTAAATTTGTAGTATCAAATAGTATCAGTATCTATAAAGTAACAGTAATAATCAAGTGGTAGAAATAATAGAATAATGCAATAATGGTAAATCCATATAGTAATAATAAATCGATATAATAATAAGAAAAATGCCTAAAAAATATGTATTTTAGTAATCACACTAAATAAGTAAGAAGTCCTGGCTATCACGATATTTTTAGTGTTGTGTATATATCAGTAAACAATTAGCTCATTAAATAAAATCGTCACTCTTTGCTCGTCGGCACAGTAATCATCTCCTTATAAGTCTCAATCAATTTCACTTGAATCAGTAGAGGATAACACCAAATCATAATATTTATAGGAAAACACTTTGGCTCACCATCCTGTACAAGTTAATCAGCTTCCAACCAATGGCCAACCAATAGTTGGTAGAGAGAGAAGTTAGAGAGACAAGGTCTGAGAAAGTTGTTGAGCTTTTCTGTTGGTGATTTCAAAATTTGATCAGCACAGGTTTTTTGCAGCCAATGGTGGTGGAAGTTCACCAGCCTTCTATGGCCGGCAGACATTTAGATGATCGTCATTCTTCTATAAGAATTGTGTTTGCTCCTGCTCATTCTTATTCTTCTTCCCCTCTGGCTTTTGGAGATGACAAGTCCATGTTTTCTCAATTGCCAAAACCAAAATTGAAATATGGAATAATCATTAATGAAGGTGGCTGCTTATTAAAGAAGAAGCCAGAGGTTCCTGGAAAAGGAAAAAATGTAATAGTGGAAGAAAGTGATATACTCAAGATTGGAGTAAACAAGAATCCAAAGGTTGATTTCAATGCTTCGCCTTCATCAATGATTTTGATCTCTAATAAAGATATTCTGGATCCTGACCATAGTAGGCATGTTAAAAAAAATTGGAAAATGACCTGATGACAGGAAATAAAAAGTCTACTATTGGTGGCTGTAATGTTTCTGTAATGAGTAATGAGGGATTCTCCTCTGATCTGAAGAATGTTCGAAACTGTGCATCTGCTGAGTTGGGTGACTGTGTGGATTTTCCTTCCATTCCAGTTTGGTCTGATTTTGTTCCACAATAGAATGCATGGAAAAAAAAAGAGAAAATCAAAGTTTCTGATCTAGATTTGGGAAATTTCATTTCTGAAGATGGTAATACAGTGAAGCTACATGTACAAAACGAGTTGGATAACTCAAAAAAAGCTTTCAAATTCTCAGGTAATTAAAGATATTTATGGTGAAGCACCTCTCCCTGTAATTAGCTCAGAACTTAGAAGACAATGGTCTCGATTCGGTAAATTTCACCTTATTATGCTTGGAATGGGCTGGGTACTTTATTCTTTTTTGAACTAGAACACTTGGAAGCTGTATTATCAAATGGCCCTTGGTTTATTAAGGGACAAATCATTGGAGTTGATAGATGGTCGCAAGATTTTTCATCTACTTCTCTTAAAGGATTAATAGCTCCTATATATATTTGGTTACCTAATCTCCCTCTTCAATGTTTGGATGAAATAAACATGTGTAGAATTGCTTCTACGGTTAGGAAGCCTTACCTAATAGATGGAACCATGTTTTAGTGGGGGAGGAGAGAATTTGGAAGAGTTTGTGTTCATATCAAGCTGGATAAGAAATTACCTCTTGGAGTATGGGTGGAAGGTAACTCCGAGAAATTCTATCAAAAAATTGAATATAAAAGACTCGCTATGTTCTATTATAGTTGTGGGTTGATTAGACATAGCAAGGATGATTGCAAAATCAATAAGATAAATGATGTGATCTCTTCTATCAATAAAGAGAAAAACTTAAATCCTATTATATCATATGTGGGAGAAGGCAATTAGGATTATACCAATGATTGTGAGGGTTATGGTCCTTGGTTTATTGTTAACTGAGGAAGAAAAAATTCTATAAACTTTAAGAAAAAAAATTCAAAAATCGATGGAGACCACTGCATGGAAAATAGTTGAAGGGAAAAAATAGAACCAAGCTTTGGAGAAAGAAGAAGTGATTCATGCATCTGCTAAAATCATCCCAGATCAAGTTGAAGCTACTGGTTCTCTTCAGAATGCTGAAACTGTGAAGGGAAGCAATCCGTTCTTTCATATAAATAATAACAAGTTCAATGCTCTTATAGATATTGTTGAAGAAGGTGAAATAGTGCAGGAAAACATGGTAGAGGGTGAGGACTGTGTAGAACATGCTGTAGTGGAAATACATATCAATTGCCAAATATGGAGTCTGATTTGGAGAACAAAGATGTTAGTCTCTCTCATGTAAAAAAAGAAAAAAATCAGAATAGTTGAGGGATCTTGGGCCGATCAGCTCTAATACAAGGAATAGAAGATTGGAAATGGAGAGCAAAGGGTCTTTGGGGATCACATCCCCTCTCTCGAATTAATGTCTTTGATAACATTTTAGATTTGTAGAAGAGCAAGGAAGAAAGGTGCTTCTTTATACCTTAAAGAATTTTCTAAAATGTTTGGTGTTTTTTTTTTTTGGGTTTGGTTGAGACCAAACTATCAAGTATAGATAATAAAGAGGTCGAATTGTTGATTGGTGATGGATGGAATTTTTTCATTGTGCCTTTAGAAGGGTTATTAGGAGGCATTATTATTTTATGGAATTTCAAAACCCAAAATGATCAACCAAGGCTATTTTTGATCATTCCGATTTTCGTACTGGACGATCTCTTGATTTTGACTAGTTGTACTGTACAAAGTAGTTCGTACCTTATGATGTACAGAGATGAGGTCGTCATTCCAAAAATCGTGCTGTACGAATAGAAGGATTTTACATATCGTACTATATGGATTTATATCATACTGTATGATTATATTCAAAACTTTTTGCCTATTTGTAAACCTTTGTATCTGGATGATGCCCGTTTTGTACTAATTATATTATACGATTTTCTATTGTACTGTACAATCCTAACGGCTAATTTGGAAATTTTAGGGTTTCTTGGAGCCTATTTTAAATATTAAAAACTTTTATTTTTTAGTGTGACTAAGAGAGAAGAACGTGATTAAAGAGGGATTCTTTAGGAGAGAGCTCTTGAGAAGATTTTAGGGTTTGTGAGAGGAAGGAGAAGGTGGGCTTAGTGAGGGAGAAGGAGTTTGAGGGAGATCACACGGTTGCTCCAATCTTACTGCACTTTACTCCTCCTATGGCCCGAGAAGATATTGTGGGAGGCTCTCTGAGGGGGAGGCTCTTCTATATCTGTGTCCTCTAAGGTACTCTGCCTTCTCCAAGAGTGAGAAAAATGAGAAGTACACTGCCATCGCCAGGAGGGTGACAAAGCACTTGGCACTCCGCCACGTCGAGTTGGTAAAAGTGAGGTTTGTAAGGGCTTCTCTACCTTGCCATGGGGGAAAAAGGAGAACTATTATTTAGTAGTGAAATTCATGGAGTGGAGGACTCCGAGAAGTGGACGTAGGTCAAGTGATCGAACCACTATAAATCTATGGTTGTGTGATTTTTCCTTTACTGTGTTTTTGTTTACGCTTGCATTTTATTTACATTAAAATTGCTTGGTAAAAATTATTTAAAAAAAATTGTTGTTTCAAATTGTGTTTCAAGTACTTGCTTCTATATAATTTAAATTCTCTTATTTAAATTTTAAAAAACATAAAAAATTTATTAGAACACCTGTTTAGGATTTTTTATTGCAACAATTTTCAAAAATAGCATTTTAGAAAACCTTGAAAATCAATCATGTCTCATTTTAGTAATCGTAATACCACGGAGGGTTATTCAATAACCCGTCCACCTCTTTTTGATAATATCCCGTTTGATTTCTGGAAAATTAGAATGTCTATTTTTTAACAATTTATAGACTATCGTATGTGGATGTTGGTTATTGATGGTTGCATTGCACAATTTAAACTTGTGAATGGAGAAATGAGGATAGGGATTTGGCTCAATTAAATGCGAAGAACTTAAAATGTTTCTTTTGTGCATTAAAATCTAAGGACTACATGAGAGTATCTACTTGTACTACTGGTAAGGAGATTTAGGATATATTATATATCACGTACGAAAGAACTAGTGAAGTTAAATAGTCTAGACTTCACATTCTATTGCATGATTATCAGATCTTTCGTATGAAACCTAGTGAAATAATTTCTGACATATACACTAGTTTCACCCAAATCGTGACATCCTTGCATGCATTAGGTAGAGAAATTTCAAATTATGAAATAGTTAACAAGATTCTTAGATGCTTACCTAGTTGCTATGATGCTAAAATTAATGCAATTACAAAAGTGAAAGATCTTAACATTTATTCTATTGACAATTTACTTGGGTCACTCATTACATACGAGCAGGAAGTAAGTCAAAGGCAAAGTGATACAGGTGAAAAGAAGGAGTAGATGGTGGCATTGAAAGTAAACAAATCATAAAGTGAAAGTTCTACAGCGGAGGAAGAAGATGACATAGCCTTGATGACCTGATAATTCAAGAACATTTTGAAAATAAAAAAAAGGAGTCATCAGAACAACTGGAATAAAGGTAAAAGCTCGAGAACTACTATAGTTTAATCTAACACGATTTGCTTTGAGTGCAGAAAACCAGGTCACATCCGAGCTGACTGCCTCAACTTAAAGAGACAACCAACTAAGGAAAAAGGAGAGGAAAAAGCTAAATATAAGAAGGGGAAGATGGAGACACAAAAGGCATTTTGGGATGACTCTGCCTCAGAATCATCAGAAGAAGAAGAAGAAGTGGTGGAGGTAACAAATTTTTGTCTAATGGCTAACGATAATCTTGATCAATCGGATTAAGATGACGTATGTCAACTTTCATATGAAGATTTATTGCTTATTTTTGAGAAAATTGATGACTCATATAGGAAATTAAAAAAGATGCATGCTAGTCTTAATATTGATTCTAGTACTTTACAAACTGAGCATACTAACTTAGTTAAAGAAAATTTTGATTTAGATAGAGATCATATGTCCCTGCTTGATGAGTATGATGCATTAAATAAGAAGCATATTGAATTAACAAAAGCCCATGAATCCTTGAAAATAATGCATATTGAACTAGAAAAGGATTTTGATAGACTAGACAAACTTGCTTTGGAGTTAGATCATAATGAACATCTTTTGAAATGGGATGTTGCAGGTTTGACATATCAAAATAACACATTTAAAGAAAAAATCAAAGAGCTAGAAAAAGAGAAGTCATTACCCATATTAGCCCAATTTAGCAAACCCCCAGCACTGCATGCATCACACAACTTTCGGAAGAGGCATCACCACCCACATAGGTTAGTGAACCCATTTCCCAGTGTTAGGTACTTCTCTTATGGAATGCTAGGTCACATAGCCCTCACTTGCACGATTCACCATAGGACACACCTAGTATGGAGACCTAAACTGCATCCAACATAGTATAACATGCATACATCTCATTCATGCAAGCATAAGGAGGAACCCAAACTCACTTGGATTCCCAAATCTAACCCTTAAATGACATTGTAGGGATGCTTTCATAAAAGACCTAGTGAGAGCATGTGGTACTTGGATAGTGGCTGCTCGCCACATATGACTGAAGATATGAAGAAATTCATTATACTGGAGATTAGGACTGGAGGCAAAGTAACATTGGGAGACATCACCACTAGGAAAGTGGTGGGCTCAGGTATTACTAAGAATTTTTTAATTATAAAATGTTTTATTAGTTGATGGTTTAAAGCATAACTTACTAAGTGTCGCGTATCTACTTTCAAAAATATAATTTTGATGATTACAAACACTTCTATTTTACTACGACTGTCTTGCCTACTAATATTTCAAGTCCATAGGATCAAGATTGCAATTTGAACTAGCTCAAGATTTTGTAGACTAGGTCTGAGTTAGTTTGTAAACCTTTTCTTTCTTGAGTCTATTTGTAATAAATATGGCTCCTGATGCTAAGTAACCTTGGACACAAATATGCGAAAAAATTTATGTCTATTGATTAGAGTTCTCTATTTTGACCACATTGGCCGGAACAATCCTAAAATAGTCCTAGATGATCAGCTTAAAATAGAAACCCTAATTAAGGCATCCTGGTTAAGGCAGTCGTCATTAAGCACATCGTCCTAGACGATCTTCATATCGTCAAGGATGATAAGCTCAAATCAGAAAGAATCAGCCACCAGATCTATTTCGGTATTATTTATTCAGAGCAATGTTTAGGATGATTTTCCTCTGATTTGAGCTAATGGCCAGAATGATCAAGAGATCGGCCTAGACGATCAAGAAAATTTTTCATCATCCCGTCCTCCTTTCAGAGCAATTGTCTGGACGATATTCATAGAATTATACCGATTGTCTAGGATGATATTATATCGGCCAGGACAATATGACTAAAATTCTTCTGATCAACCCAAACTGATAGTGCTGATTGAGTGAAATTTATGCTGATCAGCCAGGACGATATCCCTATCAGCCTGATGATAAAGTCGGTTTGTATTAAATAAGATCAATTCTGAAGCTCTTCTATTTAAGAGCTCTTGTTCCACCCTTTGGTAGATCTTTTGTCGTTGTCTTGACCTGAGAGAGCCTTGAGGAGAGGGAGAGAGAGAGAGAGAGAGAGAGAGAGAGAGAGAGAGAGAGAGAGAGGATCTTTTGAGGGGGAGTTTATGAGAGGGTTTCACAAAGGTTGCTCCAAGCTTTGATCCACATTTTCTTCTTCCATCATAGCCCCTTCTCCTTGGGGGCTCTAGAGAGGTAAGCTTCAGCATCTGATCAAGGTTCTCTGTCTACTTCAGGAGGAAGCAAAAGGAGTTGGGTTCTCTGTATGCTTCAAGAGGAAGCAAAAGGAGTTGGGTTCTCTGCCTGCTTCAGGAGGAAGTAAAAGGAGTTGGTTCTCTGCCTCACCTGGTTTGGTGGAAAGGAGGTTTGTATAGGCTTCTCCGCCTTACTGTAGGAGTAAAAGGAGAGTCACTGAGTTTTAGTGCAATACTCGGAGGGCACCTCCGGGGAGTAGACGTAGGTCGTGTTGACCGAACCACTATAAATCTCTGTGTTCTTTAATTTTGCTTCTATATTTATTTTTCTACACTTTGATTTTCTTTATGGTTAATTTTGATTTTATATGTGATTGTGTTTTTGATTAAAAGATTTTTAAAATACCAATTCACCCCCCTCTTGATTAGCCTCGGGTTAGTTCATAAGGGCTTAACATCTCTAACAAACTTTCAAGTGGTATCAGAGCGAAATTCATAAAATTAAGTTTGAAAATATTTTGAATTTTAATTCATAACTAACTTTGGTAATCATAACACAACGAAAGGATATTCTATTACTCATCCACCTTTGTTTGATAATATTCTTTTTGGTTTTTGGAAAACTCACAAGTCTACATTTTACAATCGATTGACTATTGCATGTGGATGCTTATTAAAGAAGGTTATACACCACCTTCTCATGAACTTAATGGTGAAAATTCTTTTAATGAATGGACTTTTGATGAAAGTGATTTAGCACAACTAAATGCAAAATGCTTGAACTATTTCTTCTATGCTTTGAAATCTAAAGATTATATGCGTGGTTCTACTTGCGCTACTGGTAAAGAGATTTGGGATAGATTGTGTATTACTTATGAAGGAACTAATGAAGTTAAGCAATCTCGATTCAATATTTTATTACATGATTATGAACTTTTTTGTATGAAACCTTCTGAATTGATTTCTGATATGTGCGAGATTTACTCAAATTGTCACATCTTTGCATGCCTTAGGAAGAGAACTCACTAAATATGAAAAAGTAAATAAAATTTTAAGATGTTTGCCTTGTTCTTTTGATGCTAAAATCACTATAATTACTAAATCTAAAGATTTAAACACTTATTTGATTGTAACTTACTTGGATCACTCATTGCTTACGAGCAATTAGTGAATCAAAGAAATCTTAATGAAGGTGAGAAAAAGAAGGAGAAAACTGTGGCACTAAAGGCCAAAAACACGAACACTAATTCTTCCAGATATGAGAACGATGATGTTGCCTTGAACACTAAGCAATTCAAAAGCTTTTTAAGGAAGAAGCAAAAAGACCATCAGAAGTGGAAAAGAGGTAAGGATAATAAAATTATAAAAGTTCTTCTGATGTTGTTTGATTTGAATGCAAGAAGCTTGGACATGTTAAAGATGATTGTCCTGCTTTTAAGGAGCACCCAAGCAAGGAGAAGTGTGAGGAGAAACCCAAATACAGGAAGGACAAGAAGCGATCCCAAAAAGCTTTCTGGGCAAATTTTGCATCAGACTCCTTTGAGACTGAAGGAGAGGAGGAAACCACAAAGTTATATTTAATGGCTAATAATCACCATGAAGAATTCGATCAAGAAGAGGTATGTGAACCAACCTATGACCAATTAGTTAAAATTTGTGAGAAAATTCATGCATCATATAGAAAACATAAAAAAATGCATGCTAGCTTGAAATTGGAGTTTCTGAATTTACAAAAAGAGCATGAAATTTTATTAAAAGATAATTCCCAAATTGATAGCAATCACATATTTTTACTTGATGAGTTTGATGAATTAAATAAAAAGCACTCAGAATTGGTTATTAAGCATGATTCATTAAAAGAATCCTACTCCTCACTTAAATCTGATTTTAAGATATACATTGATAAATCTGAGCATAGGGAGCATAATTTAAGAGTTGATAATGCTGTTTTAAAAAGTGCTAACTTGAGGATGAAAGCTAAATAAATATACTTGAGAGAAATTGGAATACATCAACACCTGATCTAAATCCAAAACATAGGAAGAGGCATTATAACCCAAATAGATTAGTAAATCCTTTTCCTGGAGTTACATGTTTTTTATGTGGCATACTAGGATACATTACACACACTTGCACCATTCACTATTGTACACATTGGGTGTGGAGACCAAAATTGCATGATTCACAACATAATACAAATACATTGCATTCTTCTTTTCAAAAGAAGGGACCCATACCTGTCTGGGTTCCTAAAGTTGACTGTTGATGATTTTTATAGGTAAGCTCTCACCAAAGACCTCATGAGAGCATATAATCCTTGGATAACAGAGGCTCGCGATTCATAATTGCTTAAAATTACTGCTTAATAAAATTTGAATTCCATATCTAATACTCTATTGATTGTTGTTATTTTTTGTTTTAGTTTGTTATGTTTGTTGTTGTTGTTTAATTGTTATATCTCTTATGTTTTTTATTTTCTTTTTTTTAATAATATTTTTTGCCTTACTTTTGTTTTTGAAAATTTGTAGTCAATATTTCTTAATCTGTTAAAGGGTAAAAGTATCGTTGATTGTGTCTTTTCTGTCACCTATTTTAGTGGTATAATTATTTTTTTTCCAAACAAAAATCAATTTCAAATCAATAACTGGACTATGCAATTAAGATTTTTTTCAATCTTGCTACAATAATCTATCTTATATATATAACGTTTAAAGTCTTTATTTTACCTTCAAATTTTTTGAAATCTTGTCATTACATTTATCATATGATTTTTTTTTTTGTGATTCATTCTTTATAATATTAGAGAGTGAGTTTTTCTTTTCTAATATCTGGAAGACATAATCACAACTGAGAATATTTAAGAATTTTGAAAAAGGAACCTAGCTTGCAAAATTAAATAAAAAAAAGTGGTCAATGATGCCAAAATCAAAAGATGTGCAATGTCGCTAAATATATATATATATATATATATCAAAAATCAAAAGATACGTAAAGTGCGCCAATAAAATTTACAAGAGGCATAAAATGAGCCCATCAAAAGCAAGCTTCTTCCCTTTCAAAATTTTTAAATTTTAGAAGAATTCGTGTCACTTGATATTTTAAAATACTTGATTTCGGGATTCTTGATCGTAACTAATTACTTTGATATATTATTCTATAAAATATTTTTTTGAAACCAAGTTTTGAATAGATTTCTTTTTCTCATCCAATTGATTCTTCTAATTTAAATCTTTATTTTCAAAAGAAAATTTTCCCTGGGAGAAGTCCAAGTTAGGGATAATAGGATCGATTATGTTACCAATTGTTTGGATTCTAATTATGTTAATTCATTGACTTACAATTCTTTAAAATCAATCACATGGAGACTATGTCATATTCATGGCTTGATTAATAAATAAATAAATAAATAAATAATACATTTTCTTTGTGTTTTGTTCATTTTTATATTTTTTTGTTTTTAGTTGATTTTATTGCTTTTGGGCCTTATCTGATCATCTCCATCCATCATCTATTTTAAAAATTTTCTCACATCGTCCTAGACGATATTCATATCATCCTGGACGATCGGTTCACTTTACTTCTAAATTTTCATCTGCTGGCTGTTATGATCTTTCTACTCTTTATCATCCTAGATGATACATTATCATCCTAGAGGATCTGATCGTCTTTCTGGTTCAATCATCTGTGATCGTCCTAGACAATTATATTTTGGCCTAGCCGATGTTATTCTCTCTTTGCTCAATTTATGGAAAATTGACCAGGATGATCCACCTATTCGGCCTGGCCGATACACATGGCAATACATTTTAAAACACTTTAAACTTGGCCGATACGATCAATTATTAATGATTGTCCCGGATGATCCACCTGTTAATCCTAGATGATACACGTGGCAATGTTTTAAACGTTTCTAAATTCAGCCGGTACAATCCATTATTGGGCATCATTCTGGATGATCCACCTAATTGGCCAAGATGATCTACTTTTTCATCGACATCTAGCTTGCCTCCTCGGGACGATCGCCTATGTCTTATCATCCTGGATAATATCTGATCGCCTGGACGATATGATCACTTTTTTGACCAATCGGCCTAAACATCATTAATTTACCTGATCGGCCATGATGATTTTTCCATTGTCCTAGATGATCGGGCTGATTCTTTAAATTCAGAACCCCTTCAGCAATTTTCTTACACCATCTCCTTCTTCTAGCCTTCTACTTCCTCTTTTCTTGTTATTCTCTGATCTTGGCAGGAGGGAAGCGATCTCTCCATGTGTTGGGCAGTTCCTCGAGGGCAACTTTGGACCCTCAGTTTATGGTGGCAGATGATCAAACTGCCTATCAACGCTACAAGACGACCAATATTGCAGTTTCCCGGTCGATCATCCTAAACCACCTTTCCTATCTAGTACTTGACTTATTCTCTCACACCTCTTTGTGTTTCATTCTCACTCTTGTAATCCCCTTCAATTTAGAGCTTCTTTTTGAATTCTTTGCAAGCCTTCAAATAAATTCTTCCTTCACTTCTCTTGGATCATATATAAATTGATGCCCTGTCGAGATCTCATATCAGGATTGCCAAGAAATCCTAAATCTTTCAACAACTGGGGATAAACTCCATACCCTGTATTTTGATCCTGATTTTGACTAGGCTCCGGCCAATCACTTTCTCCACAACTCTAATGCCCACTTTCATATTGGCGAGACTAGCTATTTACTTAAATATGCTAGGATGATCCAACACATCCTTCGCTCCTCTGTTATTCCCAAAGCTGGTGATTGAGTCCATATCACTCCCCTTCTTTTACTCACCACTTTTTACATTATGGCCCATCGAGAATTCAATGCAACTGACCTGATCTTTCACTACATAGAAAACGTGATAACAATTTGAGATCCAGGTCATAGGAGGAAGCCAAATCTTGCCCAAGGGCATATCATTACATATGTTCTAAAATCCAAATATGTTATCCAATATGCTGCTCCTCCCAACTATCAGCATGCCTTCTACTCAAATAATTTCTTCAATATCCTTCACAGTACTCATCTCCACCCGGGGACGAGGAAGCTCGGGGGGCTGAGGGGGAGGAGGCTCCCTCACCTCTTCCTTCACCTGCTCCACTTCGCTAGCAGTCTCAGTTATATGAGCTGGTCGAGCGTTTCGAACAGTGGGAGACACGATTCAAGACTTTCATTGCTATATAGGAGCAACAACATGCTGAGGACTTAGCACGCTTTGCACACCAGCAGCAGCAGTACAACTAGGATATGGTCTGGTTTAGAGCACAATTTGTTACTCTATCTAGCTACTTTTAGCATCCACCACCACCTCCTCCTTCTTTAGATGATCAGGACCCATCTTTCTTTTAGTGTGTTTTTGTGCTTTTGCTTTCCTTGTTTTAGTCATTTTCTACTTTGCTTTTTTTTGTTTTTATTTTGTCCTCCTTTCTGTCATGTCAAAAGGGGGAGTAGCTGTACTAATTTGTACTATTCTAGTTTGTTTCCTTATTCTAGTTTGTTATGATGTTGATTAGTTGATCTATTAAAACTGTTTTTATGTTTCGTTTCCTTATTTCCTTCAAAACTGCTTTAAATTAATTTGTTTCTTTGTCGTCATAAAAAAGGAAGAGATTGTTATGTATCTATTTTCAGAAATAGAATTTTGATGATTACAAACACTTCTATTTTACTACGACAGCCTTGCCTACTAACATTTTAGGTCCATAGGATTAAACTACAATTTGAACCATCTCGGGATTAGGTAGACTAGGTCTGAGTTAGTTTTTAAGCCTTTTCATTCTTGAGTCTATTTATAATAAATGTGGTTCATGATGCTAAGTAACCTTGTATATACACATATGAAAGAAAATTTTGGTCTATTGATTAGAGTTCTCTATTTTGATCTCATCAGCCGAGACGATCCTAAAATTGTCCTAGATGATCAGCTTAAAATAGAAACCCTAATTAGGGCATCCTAGTTAAGGCAGCCATCATAAAGCACATCATCCTAGGCGATCTTTGTATCAGCCGGTACAATAGGCTCAAATCAGAAAGAATCAGCTGCTAAATCTATTTAGGTATTCTTTATTTTTGGACATTATCCAGGACATCGGCCTGGACGATACACATAATTATGCCTAAATTAATTTAGTAATTAAGGAAAGCAATCAATGCTTCATTGATATGATCAAATCATCCTGGATGATCACAGGATCGACCGAGACAATCCGTTCAAATTACCTTAGTTACTCCTTGATGATCAACATCGGATAGCTTTTATTCAAAGTATGTTTAGGATGATTTTCCTCAAATTTGAGCTGATCAGCCAAGATGATCAAGAGATCGGCCTGGACGATCAAGCTAATTTTTCATTATCCAGTCATCCTTTCAGAGTGATTGCCTAGACAATATTCATGAAATTGTACTAATCATCCAGGATGATATTATATCGGCCTGGATGATATGACCAAAATTCTTTTGATCATCCAAAATTGACCGGGATGATTGATTGAAATTGACGCTGATCGGCCAGGACGATATCCCTATCGTCCTGACGATAAAGTCAATTTGTATAAAATAAGAGCTATTCTGAAGCTCTCTATGTAAGAGCTCTTATTCTATCCTTTAGTAGATATTTTGCTGTTGTCTTGACCTGAGAGAGCCTAGAGGAAAGGGAGAGAGAGAGAGGGAGAGAGAGGATCTTATGAGGGGGAGTTTGTGACAGAGTTTCATAAAGGTTCCTCAAAGCTTTGATCCACATCATCTTATTTCATCATAGTCCCTTGTCCTTGGGTGCTCTAGAGTGGTAAGCTTCAGCATCCGATCAAGGTTCTCTACCTACTTCAGAAGGAAGCAAAAGGAGTTTGGTTCTCTGCCTGCTTCAGGAGGAAGCAAAAGGAGTTGGATTCTCTATATGCTTCAGGAGAAAACAAAATTAGTTGGGTTCTCTTCATCACCTGGGTTGGTGGAAAGGAGGTTTTTCTAGGCTTCTCCATCTTACTGTGGGAATAAAAGAAGAGTCACTGAGTTTTAGTGCAATGCTCAGAGGGCGCCTCCGGGGAGTGGACGTGGGTCGTATTGACCGAACCACTATAAATCTGTGTTCTTTAATTTTACTTCCACATTTATTTTTTTGCACTTTGATTTTCTTTGTGATGAATTTTATTTTTTATTAAAAGATTTTTAAAATACCAATTAACGCCCCTCTTGGTTAGCCTTAGGCTAGTTCATAAGGGCTTAACATCCCAAATGAACTTTCACTAAGCATTAGTCAATTATGTGATAAAGGTTTTGACATAAAATTTCTTTCTGACAAATATCTAATTAGTTTAAATAACAAACTTATTTTAAAAGAAAAATGAATGAATAATGTTTACATGTTAGATCTTGATTGCATTGACATTTCAAGTTTATTTTGCTTAAAAATAATAATAGATGACTCGCGGCTATGGCATAAGAGACTATGTCATGCTAGTATGAAAACACTTAGAAATATTACTCAGAAAAACCTAGTTAGAGGCGTACCTAAGTTAGACTTTATTAAGGACCAATTATGCGATGCCTACCAACTAGGAAAACAAATAAAATCATCCTTTTATTCAATCAAAGATGTGAACACATCTAGGCCACTAGAAATCCTTCACATGGACTTACCCGTTAGCACAGCTAGCCTAGGTGGAAAAATTATGGATTTGTGATTATAGACGACTTCACTAGATTCACTTGGATAAGATTCCTAGCATATAAGAATGAGTCGTTTAAGAAATTTAAGATATTCTCCACTTGGATTCAATGAAAATTAGGATGTGAAATCTCAGCAATCTATAGTGATCATGGTGGAGTATTTCAAAATGAAAAGTTTGAATCATTCTATCAAGAAATAGGAATAGAACATAATTTTTTAGCCCCTAGAACACCCCAACAAAATGGAATAGCAGTAAGGAAGAATATAACCTTGATAGAAGCTGCTAGGGCAATGTTAGCTGAGTATACCCTTCCTATATATTTTTGGGCAGAAGTAGTTATCACAGTGTGTTATATCCTAAATAGGGTGAATATTAGGTCAAAGCTGAATAAAACTCTTTATGAACTCCTTAAGGGTCGGACACCAAATCTTTCACACTTACATGTCTTTGATTGCAAGTGCTTTATTTTAATAAATGGCAAACTTCCCTTAGAAAAATTTGATCTCAAGTCTGATGAGGGTATCTTCTTAGGTTATTCATCTGTAGGTAAGGCCTATAAAACTTTTAATAAGATAATCCTAGTAGTAGAAGAGTCCACTCATATAGTATTTGATAAATCAGATAAGCCCTCTGAATATAAAATTAAAGGAGACGAAGTAGAGGCAATTCAAGAAGTATAAACAATGACCATAGGAGAAAGGGGAGAACCTCAAGAAGATTTGCCTAAAGAATGTAGATACTCTTCTAGTCATCCTAAAAAATTAATTTTAGGAGACCCATCGAAAGGTGTGAGAACTAGGCACAGACTTAGGAAGGAGGTTAGTCATTCAACATTCATCTCTATAATAGAACCCACAAGTATAGATCAAGCTTTAGAAGATGAATTTTGGATCTTAGCAATGTAAGAAGAATTCAACAAATTCACCAGGAATGATGTTTGGGAGTTAGTCAAGAGACCTAAAGAACAGAGTGTAATTGGAACAAAATGGGTCTTCAAAAATAAGGTGAATGATTCAGGAACCATAATAAGAAATAAGATCATACTAGTAGCTAAGGGGTATAAAGGGAATAGACTTTGAAGAAATCTTTTCCCCAGTAGCTAGACTAGAAGCCATAAGGGTGCTCTTAACTTTTGCTTGCTTCCAAAGCTTCAAACTATATGGGTTAAAGTAAGCACCTAGAGCCTGGTACGAAAGACTTAGCTCATTCTTACTGGATAACGGATTTATTAAGAGTAGTGTAAACACTACACTATTTATATTAAAGGTTAAAGATGAAATTCTCTTTGTTCAGATTTATGTGGATGACATTCTATTTAAATCTTTAGATAAAAATTTATGTGATGAATTTTCAAAAATAATGAGTACTGAGTTTGAAATGAGCATGATGGGAGAGCTTAATTATTTTCTTGGCTTTAGTGTAAAATAAATGGGTAATGGATTATTTCTTAGCCAAACAAAATATATTAAGAATATTATGAAAAAATATGAAATAGATAGTGCTAAGCCCATGAACACTCCAATGAGCTCAATGATTCAATTGGACAAAGACCCGAATGGAAAATCAGTAGACCAAAAAAATATAGAGGAATGATCGGATCTTTCCTCTACCTAACTTCCAATAGACCAGACATAATTTTTAGTGTGTGCCTCTATGCCCATTTTCAAGTAGATCCTAAAGAGTCTCACTTAACCGCGGTAAAGAGATTCCTTAGATATCTACTAGGCACCTTGTGTTGAAACTTGTTCAATATGAATTTAATTGTTAGACCTAAGCTTATATCCCAGCGGCTAACCAAGAGAGGGGGGGTGAATTGGTAATTAAAAATTTTCTCTCTTTAATTTTTAAACCGATAAAAACTTTAATGATTTTTTGTAAAAACATTTTTCTACAACAGATCAACAGAAAAAAGTAAAGTATTTTTCAACCAAAGTTTGTTAATTAAAGTCTATATTTTTCAATTTATTGAGTTTGAGAGAGTGTAATTGTAAAGTTTTTACGAAATCTTTTTTCTGTTGATCTGTGGTTGAAAAATCTTTTTATAAAAAATTATTAAAATTTTTATCGGTTTAAAAATTAAAGAGAGAAATTTTTTAATTACCAATTCCCCCCCCCCCCTCACTCTTGGTTAGCCACTGGGATATAAACTTAGGTCAAACAACCTAATTCATATTGAACAAGTTTCAACAAGTGGTATCAAAGCCTAGTTTCAAATTCATAAGTTTAAACTACTTTTTGATTAACAACCATGGCTACATTTTGAAACTAAAACACACCTGAGGGTTACTCTATAATAAGACCTCCATTGTTCAACAATATTCCTTTTGATGTTTTGGAAAATACGCATGTCTACATTTTTACAGTCACTTGATTATCATATGTGGATCTTAGTTTAGAAAGGGTATACAAAACCAACTAGATTAGTTGATGGAGTTAGAGTTGAAACACCTTTTGTATACTGGACAATAGAAGAAAATGACTTAGCACAACTGAATGCTAAATACTTGAATAGTATCTTTTGTGCACATAAATATGAAGATTACATGCGGGTTTCCACTTGCAAGAGTGGAAAGGACATATGGGATAGAATTTGTATAACTTATGAGGGGACTAATGAAGTTAAACAATCTAGACTTAATATCTTGTTGCATGATTATGAACTGTTTCACGAGAAACCCAATAAATCTATTTCTAACATATACACAAGATTCACACAAATAATTTCCTCTTTACATGTATTAGGTAGGGAACTAAAGAATGCTGAAATGGTTAATAAGATACTTCATTGCTAACCTACTGATTATAATGCTAAAATAACTGTAATTATCGAGTCTAAAGATTTAAATATCTATTCTATTCACAATCTTCTTGGATCACTAATTGCTTACGAGCAAAGGGTGAGTCAAAGAAAGATTAATGCAGGTGAACCATGAAGGGAGAAGAACTTTGTATTGAAAGTGGAGGAGTCAGAGAGTGAGCTCTCACAACCTGAGGATGAATACGATATAACACTAATGACTAGATAATTCAGAAGTTTTCTGAAGAGGAAGCAAAAGAGTCGCCAGCAATGGAATCGAGGTAAATTTAATAAAAATGTCAAGTTTCAAATGATGTTATTTGCTATGAGTGTAGGAAACCTGGTCATATTAAGTCAGATTGTCCAAAACTCAAAGCCATTCCTAGCAAGGAGAAGGTAGAGGAGAAACCAATTGTGAAGAAGGGCAACAAAAAATTTGAAAGAGTTTTTTGGGCGGACTCAGCTTCACACTCATCAGAGACTAAAAAGAAAGAGGAAGTCACTAATCTGTGCTTAAAGGTCGATAGTCTTGATCAGTCAGATCAAGACGAGATATGTGACTTAACTTGTAAAGAACTTTTAAAAGTCTCTGAACACATACATGATGTATATGGGAAGTTAAAGAAAACGCATACTAGTCTGAACTTAGAATTTCTGGAATTACAAAAAGAATAAGAGATCCTTAGGAAAGACCATGCTTTAATTGATGACAACCACATGGAATTACTTGATGAGTATGATGAATTGAATAAAAATCATGAAAGTATAAAATCATCCTATGCATAACTTGAAAAAGAATTTAAAAATTTTAAGGATGAATTTGAGAGAAAAATTTATAGAATTAATTATACGAATTGAATTTTGGAAGATATGAATTTATTTTACAAATTGAAGATAAAAGCTCTCGAGGATAATAGGATACCCCCTAGACTTGAAGATTTCACTAATCCTATTTTGTATCCTAAATTTATGTAATCCCTTAATAGACAAATTAATAATAGAAGACTTAGGAATCCCTTTCCAGGAGTCAAATATCATAATTGTCGATTATTTGGACATATAGCTCACACATATATTTTGAAGAAGAAAACTTATTTTGTGTGGAAACCTAAGATGCATAAACCTAGACATATCATACATGCATCTGATTATAAATTGCCAAAAGGAGAAACCAAACTTGTTTTGGTTCCCAGGTCTAACGTTTAATAATTTTACAGGGTCGCTCTCACACAAGACCTTGTGAGAGTATATGGTACCTGGACAGCAGTTGCTCAAAGCATATGACTGGAGATACTGCATAATTCATATCACTGGAAGCCAGAAATGGAGGTAAGGTTACACTTGGAGATAACACCACATGGAAGGTGGTTGGGTTAGGTATGATTGAAAATCTTAAGAATTGTTTTATTGAAAATTTGTTATTGGTAGAAGGCTTAAAGCATAATTTGTTAAGTATTAGTCAGCTATGTGATAAATGATACTATGTAAAATTTTTTTCCACTAGCTGCATATTAAGCCTAAATGGTATTGATGTTTTGAATGGTATAACGGTAAAAAAATGTGTATATGCTAGATTTGAATTGTATTAAAACTCTTACTACTTTTTATTTAAAAACTATATCTGATGAGTCATAGCTTTGGCATAGGAGACTTTGTCACTCTGGCATGAAAAATCTTAGGAGGATTACCCAAAAGAACATAGTAAGAGGTATACCAAAACTAAACTTTATTAAGGACCATCTTTGTGATGCATGTCAATTAGGAAAATAAGTGAAATCCTCTTTTCAGTCCAGTAAGGATCTTAGAAATAGTAAATCATTGGAGATTTTATATATGGATCTTTTTGGACCTGTTGGAACTGTAAGTCTAGGAGGGAAGGTATACGGATTTGTGATTATGGATGATTACTCTAGATTCACATGGATTATATTTCTATATCATAAGAGTAAATCATTTAAGGAATTTAGAAACTTTTTGACTTGGATTCAAAGGAAGCTAGGATGTGAAATTATGACTATTCAAAGTGATCATAGAGGAGAGTTTGAGAATGAAAATTTTGAAGATTTTTATAAGGAGAAAGAAGTTGATCATAATTTTTCTGCACCTAAAACCCCTCAACATAATGGGGTAGTCAAAAGGAAAAATAGAATATTAATTAAAGCCGCCCGAGCCATGTTGGTAGAATACTCACTTCCTAAATATTTTTTGCTTGAGGCGGTTAGCACTACATGTTATGTTCTGAATATGATGAATGTAAGATCAAAATAAAATAAAACACCCTATGAGTTGCTAAAGGGAAGAACACATAATTTGTCACATTTGTATGTTTTTGGATGTAAGGTGTTAATTCATAACAATAAAAAATTTACCTTAGGAAAATTTGATCCAAAATTAGATGAAGACATTTTTATAGGATACTCAAGTGTTGGAAAATCTTATAGAGTATTCAATAAAAGAACTTTAGCAATTGAGGAGACCACACATATTGTACTTGATGAATCAGGAATTTTAGAAGAGGTAATTATTGAAAAGGATGAAATTGAGAATAACTCCCAAAAGATTGATAAAATAAATTTAAAAGAAAATTTGAAAGAAATTTGGAGTATAAAACCCAATGCCTAGAGATTTGAGATTTTCTAAAAATCACCCAAAGGAATTGATTATAGGTGAACCTAGTGAGGGTGTTAGGACTAGGCGTGGATTAAACCAAGAAGTCAATCACTCAGCCTTTATTTCAACCATAGAACCTACAAATATTGATTAAAGACTTTTGGATGAATTTTGGATCTTGGCTATGCAAGAAGAGTTAAATCAATTTGTAAGAAATGAAGTTTGAGAATTAACTACAAGGCCAAAGAATCAAAGTGTAGTTGGAACTAAGTGGGTTTTCAAGAACAAAATGAATGACTCAGGAGTAGTCATTAGAAATAAGGCTAGATTGGTGGCTAAGGGGTATAATCAAATTGAAGTAATTAATTTTTAGGAGACTTTTACCCCTGTAGCTAGACTTGAAGCAATTAGGGTTTTGTTAGCCTTTGCCTTTTTTAGAGGATTTAAATTATACCAAATAGATGTTAAAAGTACCTTTTTAAAGGGGTAATTCAAGAGGATGTTTTTTGTAGAAAAACCTTCAAGTTTTGAAAATTCTAAACACTCAAATCATGTTTTCAAACTGAAAAAATTATTATATGGATTCAAATATGCACTTAGGGCTTGGTATGAGAGATTGAGCACCTTTCTACTTGAAAGATCATTTGAAAAAGGAAGTGTGAATACAATTCTCTTTTTGAAGAAAATTAGAGAGGTTATACTCATTGTACAAATTTATATTGATGACATCATCTTTGGATCTTCAAATTAAAATCTTTGTGATAATTTTTCTAAAATAATGAGTAATGAAATTGAGATGAGTCTAATATGAGATTTAAGTTACTTTCTAGGCTTTAGCATTAAGAAAATTAAGGAGGGTACATTTTTTAGTCAGTCAAAAAATGTTAAGAATATCCTCCAAAAGTATGAAATGGACAATACTAAATCTGTTAGTACTCCTATGAGTTCCTCAGTTCAGTTGGATAAGGACCCTAAGGGAAAATCTGTTGATCAAAAGAAATTTAGAGGGATTAATAGATCTTTGCTTCACTTGACAGCTTACCGGTCTGATATCATATTTAGTGTTTTGTTTATGTGCTTGATTTCAATCAGATCCAAAAGAATCACATTTGACAATAGTAAAAAGGATTTTAAGATATCTGTTAGGAACTTAGAATTTAGGAATTTCGTATCCTAAGTTTCGCTCTTCATTTAAAATAATTAGTTATTCAGATTCTGACTTTACAGGTTGTAGGGTTGATAGAAAGAGTACTTATGAAACATGTCAGTTTATTAGAAATTTTTTAGTCTCTTGGTCCAGTAGAAAACAAAATTTAGTAACCCTATCTACTGCTGAAGCTGAATACATTGCATTAGGAAGTGTGTGGCAGAAGTACTTTTGTTGAAATAATAGTTGATTGATTTAGGATTAACTATAGGCACTATTTCCATTTATTGTGATAACACTTGTGCTATTTTCATTTTTAAAAATCCTATTCAACATTTAGGAACCAAACATATAGACATTAGGCATCATTTCATAAGGGATCATATATCCAAGGGAGAAATTAAACTCATTCATGTTACAACAGAAAATCAACTTGCTGACATTTTTATAAAACCACTAGCTTTTGATACCTTCAGTAAATTAAGAACAAGGCTTGGTGTAATTAATTTGAATGCTTAAATAAAAATGATTCTGTAATATTGATGTGTGTTTTTTGTTACTATTTTGTGAGTCCTTTGATTTTATGATTTTTTATATTTTCTATCATTTTATTTGTGTTTGTGTTTGATTTTGAGAATTTTTGTCTATGTTGTTTTATGTTCTCTCACATCTAGATTCATGATTTTAAATGTTTCCTAAAAATTTTTTTTGAGTGATAATTGTTTGTACAAAATTCATTTCGTACGGGACAAATTGTGTAGTGTATTAACTGTTAGATTTGAACGTTTTGCATACAATTTTTAAATTTCATTTCTTTGTTCGTCAGTACGATCATGACGATCATCCAGAATATGTGTATTCAATAGTTTGTACGCGTGAAAGCGGTTATACAGATATGATCAAATTAATTATTCCTGATCGTACATACAAACCTTTGGTTCGTCCATATGAACACGTGGCATTTCAAAGTGGAGGACGTTTTAAACTGTCATAAAATCATCTTAAATTTCTGATCATCCCAAATGAACACCTGTTCGTCTGTGCGATCGTCTTAGTCAAAAGTCTATACGAAAGGATTCCTGGTAACTTGTATGCTTATGAAAAGTAATTTCATTTTTGGACTTATTCATTCGTCCATACAAAATTTTTTTGTACGTACGAACCAAAATTTGTACATGAAGAAATTCATTTCGTCTGTTCAAAAACTCATTTTTTCCTTTAAATAGAAGGGTTTTGAACTCAAATCTCATCACTTCCAAAACCCCTTTCAATCTTTTATTTCCCTAGACTTTCTCCATGGCTAGTTCTAGCAAAAGATAAAAGGTTCTTGCTAAGGGACCAACCAGAAATACTGGTGAAAACTTTCCGTCCAAGACAAATGAAGAATCCTTCCCTAGATTTGCTTATGCCAAAATCACTCCCTCTAGAGTCCTTCTTTAGGAGCAACTCACTTTCAAGGTAATACACCTTTTTGCTTCCACCCAATTTGGTCTTATCCTCACTCTTATCCATTTGTATAATAAGGAGATCTTCGACTACTTTCTTACCAATATGTCTTTTAATTCTGATCAATCTGTGATTAGGTCTTATGTTTTAAAAAAGAAAGTAGAAATCACTAAAGAAGACTTGGGAATTTTTCTAAACTTAAGAACTCAAGGGATTAGAGCCCACACTTTGACCTCCTCCACTAACTATGACTGGACAGTAGTAAATCAAGTAATTAGAGGATGTAGAGGAGTAAGTCATATGCCTAATGTAGCCACTCTTGATCGTATCGTCGGTATCATCCAGCATGTTCTTCGCACATCCATTATTCATAAAGCTGGTGATCGAGTCAATATCACACATCTTCTTTCTATAGTGACCTATCTGATTATGACTAATCAACCTATAGATGAAGCCCAACTGATCGTTGATTATATTTATGGAATTTCATAGATTGGCCATGTCACCGACAAAAGAAAGAAAAATATAGTCATAGGACATCTTGTGACCTATATTTGGAGAAAAAGTATGATCTAGTCCATCCAGATCAAAATCTAGAGGAGCCTCTCTAATATAATGATGGATCTTTTCGAGCGATCTTTAATAAAGACGAACATCTTGAACAACATATTAGTAGAGACTCAGAGGTGGAAATGGAAGCACCTCCACCTGCATCTGCTAGTGAACCAAATTATTACAGATTTGATTGTTTAGAGACTCATTTTGATCAACGCTTTGATCAAATTGAAACTCATCTACAACAGTAGGATGTGCAGCATCAGCAAGATATGAGTTGGATAAGAGAGTAAATGGATGGCATAAACTTGAATATGGATATGATGAGTAGCTATTTTAACTTCTATAACATGTCACCTCCTCCAGATTAGGGCCCATCTGAGTGATTAATGTAGTTCTTTATGCTTTTTAATGTGATGTGATGTGTTTGTATCTTTGATATGTTGTTAGCAGTTATGCTTTTATATTATGTTTTATGTTTTGTGTTTTATGTGTTTTTAGATTGTGAGTGTATTGATATCATTTTTTCTAAATGTAATATTCTTTATCATGATATCAATATAAGTTATTTTGTCTTGCTTTTAATCTTGTTTTGAAATGTGTGTTAGGCTATATGAAAATTCCTAAAATTTTTGATCTTACAAGTGCTATACCTTGAACTGCAACACAAAATTGAATTCATTAGAAAATTTAATTTTTCTAAATTTAAGTTGTTCTTATAACTTGATGTAATTAAGAATGTCAATCTCATGTATCTTGTTAGACTAATTCAAATTTTTATATTATTATTGCAATTGTGATGTTTTCTTATTTTGTATTTCTATTTTTAATATAAATATTATTAAACTTAAGAGAAATTTAAAATTTTTTTATTATTTATTTTGGAATGATCAAGATTACTCTTGAAAAATGTACAAATGTACAAAAATTAAAAAGAATGCGCAATGGTTCGTAATTTGAAAAAGAGGCACAAAATAAGTCCACAAGTAAAAAGATGCACAAAAATGTGCCACACCTATTGAAAAAGATGCGCAAAGCACCACATGTGGTAGTTAATTCTTTCCTTAATCTTTCAATCTTTTAATTTAAATTAATCTTCTGTATAATTTTATTTGGTATTGAAAATTTGAAGTATATAAATTTTATATCATCCTTTTTGCAATGATATTTTTTATCTTAATGTCTAAATTGACTCATATTTTTTATAATTATTTTTTATTATCGATGTTATATCTCTTCTTAAATCATATGAATCATTTTATTTGCCTGATGATTTTTAATTTTATTTGCAAATTTATCTCAATCACTTTCAAGGATCAATTATCAAATGATTATCATATGACTTCTTACATTTCTCTTTTTGTTCTTTTTCTTCTTCTCTTTTTGATGTTGTCAAAAAAGGGGGAAATATTATTTGTTTGTATCATTTTTGTTCGTATCGTATTTGTTCTGTTTGTATTTAAAAAAAAATTAAAAAAAGAGACTATTGTGCAAATACCTCTTTTTTCTCACATGTTTATCAATTTAGGGGGAGTTTATCAATTCAGGGGGAGTTTAGGAGATGCTTGAGAATTTGAAATATTTACAAACAATAATTGTTTTTCCATCATCAAGAAGAGGGAGATTATTATAAGAGTTGCTATTTGCATGTTTTACATTCTTGCAGCTTGTATAGTTTTGATTATTCCAAATATTATTGTTCTAATTATTATTTTCTCCTAATACTTTTTTGAAGAATTATGTTTGCTCTTGTGTGGACAAATATTTTAGGATAATCGTAATCCAGACTACTAAAGACTTCAAATCAAATTATGCATATCATATTTTGTAATTTGAAGTCTGTATTTTTCACTTTATTGAGTCAGAGAAAGTATGATAGAAATTGAGCAACCTAGCACACACACACACACTGAGGGAGATCTTTAAAAGGTCAATTTTTTTTTTTTGCTGATTGTATGGGATGAACTTTGTTTATACGGGATGATCAAGTCAGTTATATCCCTCGGAGAGAAATGGAACGAACAAGAAAGTGAAGAAATTTTTCTAAGTCCTAATCGTCCGGACGAAATGCCAAATTCATCCCTAGACCATATCCTCTGATTTCTCACTTTGAACTGTTCATCAAGATGAAATGGTCCGTTCATCCCAGGACTATCTTCTCTTGATTCATAACTTGAACTAATCGTCCAGACAAAATACTCAATTTGTTTCTGGACAATCTCCTTAGGATCCTCACTCTGAACGAATCATCTAGAAAAAATACATAGTTTGTCCCTGGACGATCCCCTCTAGATCCTCACTCTGAATTGATCGTCCAGATAAAATAGTTATTTCATCTCTAGATGGTGTCCTCGGGATTCTTATTTTGATCAATTCGTCCAGACAAAACACACCATTCGTCCCAGGATGATCTTCTTGGGTTTCAAGGTTTGTACTGTTCGTCAAGACAAACTTGAACATCCATCCCAGGATAATGTTCTCTGTTCTTTTAACATAAGGATTGTCTACAGTTATGTTTCAGTGTGGCTTTAAAATAACTGTTCGTACTGGACGAACTTAGTTCGTACGGGACGATGATCGGCTACAAAGTCACCTCATCCTAATGCACATAAGAGTTCGTATGTAACAATTTTATACTGTTCGTATGTACGAAATCATGATCCTACGGGACGATCATGTACGTACAAAAATGAAAATTAGTTGTTTTTGAACAATTTTTTGTGTCTTTCATATAAAAGGTCCTTTGTAAATTGCCTTGTAATCTTTTTGGTCATTGGTCTTCGTGCTTACTGAATGAAGTGTGAAGGAGAGAGTGAGAGAGAGTGTTTGAAGGAGAGTTCTTACCATTGGAGCGTGAATGATTCACTTGGTACTCAAAGGTAAGGATCTCAACTTGGTGAATTATGATTACTTCATTCTTTTCTCTTGTCCTTCTAGATTTC
Source organism: Dendrobium catenatum (assembly GCF_001605985.2). NCBI lineage: Eukaryota > Viridiplantae > Streptophyta > Magnoliopsida > Asparagales > Orchidaceae > Dendrobium > Dendrobium catenatum. Next base: position 194,997 of record NW_021319438.1, read on the forward strand.
TTTTGAGAAGATCTTTCAAGGAGATCCAGTTCTCTGCCGACACTTGGTGACGTGTGAAAATACAAAAGGTTCTCTGCCTACACTTGGAAAGTGTGAACAGCAGGAAGGTTCTCTGCCTACACATGGAGAATTTGAACAGCGGGAGGTACTATGTCAACACTTGAAGGGTGTAAAAGGATGACAGTTCTCTGCCACACTGGGTAGTGGTGGAAGAGATTTTTGTGAAGTCTTCTCCGCCTTGCTATGAGGGCAAAATGAGAGACACTATTAGTATTAGTGCAATACTCGGAGGGTGCCTTCGGGGAGTGGATGTAGGTCGTGTTTGATCGAACCACTATAAATCCTGTGTCTTTTATTTTCCGTTGTTTTTTACTCTAATTTTTTACTTTAGTTTTTTTTTTTTTTTTAAAGTATGGTTGAAAAATTGTTTCTATAAAAATCTTTTTACAAAAAATCATTAAAGTTTTTATCTTTTTAAAAAATAAAGAGGAAAATTTTTAATTACCAATTCCCCCCCCCCCCCTCTTCGTTAACCTCTGGGATATAACATTAGGTCTAACAACCTAATTCATATTGAACAAAGTTTCAACAATAATGTTGCTATAGGAGATATAGAATTATATCACATAGCTACAGGAGATCAATTGGCAGACATCTTTACTAAACCGCTAGCCTATGAAACCTTTAACACGTTGAGGATAAGACTTGGTGTTATAGACATTAATGCATAATTCAAAAAATAAAAAATAAATAAATAAAATAAAAAAATTTCTTCTAAGGCTGTTCCTGATCATCACACAGTCACTACACAAAACTAGAAAATTGACATTTTCTTTATCGAAATGTATTATCCACTATCGTACTGTATGATATATCAAAACTACATAAATCCTAAGCCAGACTCAATTTTTGTCTATGTTAATCGTACTGTATGATATAATCAAAACTACATAATCAACCCAGACTCAAATTTCATCTTTATTGATTATACCGTACGATTACCATCGTACTGTATGATACAGGTGTCTGGTCATTCAAATAATTTGGTATGACATTATTGTATAACATACTGTACGATACCTCCTCTTCGTACAGTACGATCCACGTCAGCAACAGATTGAGATGACTTTACTCCATTTGGTATGACATTTATGACTCATCGTACTGTATGATACCTCCTCTTTGTACTTACGATTCATGTTAGTGAAATGGATGAGAATGACTTAAAGTGGTTTATATGATATAATGGCTATTCATACTGTACGAACACATATTTGTACTATATGATGCTTTTCATTAAAGGTCATACCGACGACCCTCGGGACGATTGAAATCCTTCTGTTCATACTGTACGATGCATATCGTACTGGATGAGTTGACCATCTTTTCCCAACCATTCGTTCAGATGATATTATTACACATTGTACTATACAATCCTAGATCATACTGTACGATACCACCAAAATTCTATAAATTAGCTAAATCTAAAGCTTCTTTTCACTCATTCCTCCTTTACCTCACTTGGTCTCACACTTCTTCATGAAATGTCAAGCTCTAGAAAACATGGTGGGTCTCATCATTGGAAGCTCATTTTCCTCTCGCTTTCCCAACGACCATTTTTTGACTCCCGAGAATGAAGAGGCCTATCATAAATACAAGGCCTATAAAATTACAAACTCTCTGATGTTGAATTAAGCTACTTTAAACTTTGAGGTAATGAATATCTTCGCATCCACCACTTTCTAATTCCTCCTTACCCTGGCCTTCCCATATAATTCAAAACTCTTATTTAAATTCTTATCCAACCTAACCTACACTGTCGACACCCTAACCTTCCACTCTTTTGTGTGCCGATAATGCATAGAAATCACTAAGGTTGACATTACCTAATATATTGGGCTATCTACTAAAGGCCCTAGAGCTCATTATTTCAACTCAAATGATTCTAATTGGAGTACTGTAAATCTAGTCCTTAGGAATGTAACTTTCTATCAACACTAGCCTCTTGTTTAATCCTTAACCCGAGCTGCCTGAATTATTTAGCACGTCCTTCACACTTCAATCATACCCAAAGTAGGTGACCGAATCCGCATAACCCCAATCTTATCAGTTGTTACCTACCTTATAATGTCAAACATAAAATTTGAGAGGCAGATTTGATTATTGATTATATTCAAAACATGACCTTCGTTCACCTACGTACCAGCCGTAGGAAACAAAATCTATCCCTTGGCCACCTTATAGGTTACATCCTTCAAAACAAATACAAATTAACCTATCCTGGTGAACCCGATAATCTCCTAATTTTCTATACATATGCCTCTTTTCGTATTCTATTTCATCGGTGGTAAGAGCCTGAAGAACAAGACTTTGATGAAGATGAAGGAAAAGCTGCAACTTTTTCATAAAGATGGCGTGCACCACCCTAAGGACCTACACGAGTCTACCCTCATAATGACTTGGTTGAATGATTCGACCAATTCCAGAGTCATCTTGACACTCACATATAAGAACAACATCAACATCATGAGGAAGACATACGGTGCTTTGGGGAACGCTTCACTTCAATTGATCACCAATTCAAGTCAATCCACCAATATTTCCAACCACAACCACCTCCACCTCCAAGTGATTAGGATCCCCCTTTCTGAAGTGTATCTATTTTGTGCTTCTTTTCTTAGTATTGTTAATGACTCCTTTTTGGTGATATCAAAGGGGGGGAAGTCTGCTGTAGTTAGTATGTCCTACTTATTTTTTTTTATTTTTTTATTTTATTTTTTTTGTGTATGTTTACTTATGTTTAAGTTTGATGAAATGCATTTTTCTTTTCCTATTTATTTTGTGATATTTTAATTAATTAAAAAAATTAAAATAATTAAAATAAATACCTTACAAATTTGCTTATAACCAACATTATTTGACATCATCAAAAAAAGGGGAAATTGTTGCAATCCATGACCCCTAGATTAAGATTTTGATGATGATAAATAATGCTTTTTGAATTACTATTTATTGAATGCTTTGGATTTCTGCTCTTGTTTATGAGTACTGACATTTCAGGGAGATCAAAAGTTACTCATGACAACAAAAATATTCAAGATTGGGTAGATTAGGAGTTGGAGTCCATAACATTGTAATTTTTTATTTATTATCAATTTTTCTTTTCTTGAGTCTGGCCACAAATTATATGCAAGACTAAGCAATCAGGCTAATACACAGGGGGAGAGGGTTTTTAAAATGAAGAATTTTTTCTCTATTGATTGTACTGTACAAGTTTATATCATATTATACGATCTGATCTAGCTGAAATAACTTTTTTGAACAAGTTATACTGTAAGATTATAATCGTACTATACGATGTGTTACTAATCAAAACCCCTAGCCGTCAGGTTAATTTAAGTAAGTTTAATAACACTTCATACTGTACGATCTCATTCATAATGTATAACTTATTTTTGAATACTTACTTAAATTAACCCAGAGATTAGTGAATAAATTTAGGATTAATTTCTGAATGGCTATCATATTGTACGATATGGTTCATACTATACGATCAACAAAGGTTGTTTTCAATCATCCCAATTTTCGTACTGGACGATCTCTTGATTTTGACTAGTCGTACTATACGAAGTAGTTCATACCCTATGATGTACAGAGATGAGTTTCGTCATCCTGAAAATCGTACTGTACGAATAAAAGGATTTTACATATCATATTGTATGATTATATTAAGAACTTTTTTCCTGTTCATAAACCTTCGTATTAGGACAATGTTCATTTTGTACTAATCATAATGTACGATATTGTATCGTATTGTACGATCCTAATGGCTAATTTGAAAATTTTAGGGTTTCTTGGAGCCTATTTTAAATATAAAAAATTTCTATTTTTTAACGTGACTGAGAGAGAGGAACATGATTAGAGAGGGATTCCTTGGGAGAGAGCTCTTAAGAAGATTTTAGGGTTTGTGAGAGGAAGGAGAAGGTGGGCTTAGTGAGGGAGATCACACGGTTGCTCCAAGCTTACTACACTTTTCTCCTCCTATGGCCTGAGAAGATCTTATGGGAGACTCTCTAAGGGGGAAGCTCTTCTACATTAGTGTCCTCTAAGGTACTCTGCCTTCTCCAAGAGGGAGAAAAATGATAAGGTACGCTGCCGTAGCTAGGAGAGTAATAGAGAAATTGGCACTCTGCCATGCCAGGTTGGTGAAAGTGAGGTTTGTAAGGGCTTCTCTGCCTTGCCATGGGGGTAAAAGGAGAACTATTGTTTAGTAGTGAAATTCCCGGAGTGGAGGACTCCAGGGAGTGGACTTACGAGAAGTGGCCGAACCTCTTTAAAATCTCTGGTGTGATTTTTCCTTTACTGCTTGTTATTTATGCTTGCATTTTATTTATATTAAAATTGCTTGGTGAAAATTGTTAAAAAAAATTCATTGTTGCAAATTGTGTTTCAAGTACTAGCTTCCGTATAATTTAAATTTTCTTGTTTAAATTTTAAAAAACATAAAAAATTTATCAGAACTCATGTTTAGGATTTTTTTATTGCAATAATTTTCCAATTCACCCCCCCCCCCTCTTGGCGCATTAGATAATTTCATGTCTAACTTCTCAAGAGGACAAGAGAGGTGGCAGAAGATTTCAGATCTCCCAAGGGCCCAAGGAAATGAGTATTTTTTCTCTAAAAATGATTACCATGAAGTTTGTTTCATATGTCCAAGATTTACTTGGTGCAACAATAAAGTTGGAGGAGGGCGTATTCTAGAGAGATTGGATAGATGCTTTCTCAACTCAATGGAATTAAACACATCCCAGCAAATGGTTGTAAGACATTTAGCTAGAATTTCCTCAGATCATAGCCTTGTTTTACTTAATTTCATGGAATTCAAATCCGGTGCTAAGAAAATCATTTGATTTGAGGATGTATGGGCCTCAAATCCTGCATCTTCCTCACTCGTGAAAATGGAATGGAGTAAGAAGTATCAAGGCAGTTATTCATAAGTTCTTAACACCAAATTCATAAAACTCTTAAAGCCCTTTTTTTTTTTTGAAGCAAAGCAAAACAAAAAGATCTTACTCTATTAAAAAACTGCTTATTGGAGGAGATTTTGGAACTTCAATCCAAGGAGTCAACATCTAGATTTATGATAGAGATTGAGTGCTGGGTGCTGAAAAATAAAGTTAATAAACTTAATTCTTCCATGGCTCGGTTGAATGATTGGTGGAAGCAGTGAGCTAAGGTTAAGTGGTGGGCTGATGGAGATAGTAATACTAAAAAATTCCACACTTATGCTACTGCTAAAAGAAGTTCTAATAGTATTCTTAAAATTAAAGATGATAATGACATTTTGTTGGAAGACTAGAAGCAAATTGAGGGGATTTTACTTCAACTTTTCAACCAAAAATGGAAGTTTAGAGACTGTTTATCTCTCGGGTGGCCCCAGCTGCAAACTACTTTGGGTGATGAAGACAAAATTCTGCTTGAAAATGATTTATCGATGGCTGAGATAGAATGGGTGACATTGCACCTGGTATTGATGGGATTTCTTATTCATTTATCAAGGGATACTGGAACATTATCAAAACATATTTTTTGAATGCTATAAAATATTTCCTTTGTTATGGTGAGTTGGATAAAAACTGGAAAGACACATTAATTGTTCTTATTTCTAAATTGACTAGTCCATTACTACCCTCCAATTATAGACCTATAAGCTTGTGCAATGTGATTTATAAGGTGGCAGCTAAAGTGATCTTAAATAGGTTGATTATGGTGATCCCTAAACTTGTCTCAGTGGAGCAGGCTACATTCATCAAGGGAGGATCTCTCTCGAATCATGTGTTGGTAGCTCAAGAAATATTTCATAAATTCACATATTCTAAATCACCTAAAGGCCTTATTTCATTTAAAATAGATATGGAACAAGCATATGACTCTATGAGTTGGAAAACTCTAAGGAAAGTTTTGGAGTATTTTCGCTTTCCTTCCAAGTTCATAAAACTTATTTTGGAGTGTGTTGAAGACCCAAGGTTTTCATTGATTATTAATGGGAACTTAACAGAGTGGATAAAAGCAATAAGTGGATTCCTTCAAGGCTATCCATTATCTACTTTATTATTTATTCTTTGTTCTCAATTACTTACAAATGCTCTTAATTAAAGTGATGTTGGGATCAAAATCAGCACGGGTAGCCCAAGAATATCACATTTATTATATGATGATGATGTGATGATTTTCTCTGAAGCTACTAGGAAGGCGACAAAGGAGATCAAGGGAATTCTTACTGATTCCCATAAGTGGACAGGACAAAGCATTAATGTTAACAAATCAGCTATTTTGTTTGGCAAAGTTGTTAATAAAATAAGTAAAAAGTCCATCTCTCGTATTATGGGTTTCAAAGTTGTGAAAGAATTCTTTTATCTTGGTATTAAGATTGCTCTTAGAAGACTTGTAGCTGTAGATTTTCAATTCATCGTGGAAAAAGCTTTGAGGATACTGAATGTCTGGGGAACTAAGTTTATTTCTCTTGCTGGAAAACTAACTTTAGTCAAATCGGTATTGCAATCTTACCCTTTATTTTATAGTACTATTTCATTAGTTCCTTTAAGAGTGCTATATGAAATAGACAAGCTTTGTATAAGCTTTCTTTGGAACAAAGCAAATGGAAGAATGGGTATTCATTATGTTAACTGGAGTGAGTTGTGTAAATCTATTAAATGGGGAGGATGTGGACTTTGTTTCTCAAGTGATATGACAGCTGCTCTTAGAACCAAGCTAGCTTGGCATGACTTACAGGTTGATAATTCTTTGTTACACAAGACACTTGCTCCCAAGTATGGAAAGAAGATCTCTGTAGGAGAAAACAAAAACAAAGGTTCAGTTTCCTGGAAACTGTAACGGATGGAAGCAAACTTCTCAATTTGATGATTAGATGGTGCATTGCAAATGGCTCTTCAATTGATGTTTATTGGGATATTTGGATCTTGGATAAATGCATCAACAAATGGCCTACTTTTGTGGTGCCTCAAGAGGATGAAGTCATCTTGTTGGATAAATTTATCAACAATAAAAATTGGAATGTGGATGAACTCCTCAAATCATTTGGAAATGATTTAGTAGAGTTAATCATCAAAATTAAAATAAACCAAGTTGCCCATAAAGACTCCTTTGAGCTGTTATTCCAGAATTCAGGTAAAACACTATCAGCATTAGCTTTTGAAGGTATGCAACACCACCAAGTTGAACCAAGATTTTATAAGTGGATCAAGGGAGCAAAGCTGATGTCTCAAGTTGAAATCTTTTGGTGGAGGCTTCTTAAGAATGCAATCCCTACATATCAATATTTAGCTTATAGAAGAATACAGAGCAATGATTTTCGTCCAAGATGTGGTATACAAGCTAAAAGTGTGGAGCACGTTGCAATAAAATGTGTCAAAGTAAGAGAGGTTTACTTACTTTTAAACAAATGGGGATTTGGTATACCATTTTTTGGTAGTATAGAGAGCTTCTGCACATGGATGGAACACATAGTTCTTCATAATTGTTTGCTTCTTAACCTCTTTTGCAATGTGGTTTTTTTATCTTGGAAGGCTAGAAAAAAATACATTCATGAAAGATATGAAGAAAGCCCATCTCTTATTGTTGCAAATGATGTGATCTTCTCTTCAATATCAAAGATGGTTTATAATTTTAACTTGGTCAGTTGCGATGCTAACCAGTCATTAAGGTTGTCCAATACTTGGCATCCCCCTCCACTCGATTGGTTGAAAATCAATGTTGATGCTTCACTTGGATCATCCTATAGAGCTGGAATAGGAGGTGTTATCCGAGATTGTAAAGGTAGGTTTTTGATGGCTTATGGTAGATCTTGCATACATTGGGACATTTCTCAATTAGAAATGTTAGCCATCAAATCATTGAAAGAGGTTATTAGAAATTAGATGTTCAAGTTCAAAGGGCTTATTATTGAAAGTGATAATTCAAATGTCGTTTCTTTTCTACAGCATGCATTGGAGGATGGATTCAAGGGAGAAGAAGATTTCGACTACTTTAACGATTTCAATTTTGTTTTGTTCAAATATATACATAGAAGTACTAATAAGCTAGCCGACATGTGTGTTAGCTTTACTCTTATTAGCAATTATGTTTCGAAAGATCTAAAACTTGAATAAGATTCCTCCTTTCTTTAGATTGTTAAAGGAGGAATCATCTTTGTAGTTTCCTTTGTTCTTTTGATTAATGCAAGTTTTGCTTTATATCAAAAAAAACCAATGGTCAACCAGTCTTTACTTGCCTTTTACATACACAGTAGTATCACCATACTAGAATAGTAATTTTAATCACATACTCATACTTCATTTATAATATATTACATCAAATAATTCAAAATTGAGCTTAATTAAGAAGATGCCAAAATGTCATAATGGTAGACAACAAAGAATCTTATTAGGAAAAAATGCACATTTTTCAAAAAATTACTAAAATACCATGAATTGTATAAAACAATGTTTTAAGACTTTTATTGTACTACATTACTATTTTTAGATGTCAAACTAAATTTTGGGGTAGATAAAAATTACTATATTTTCAAAATCACCTAGTAAAAAATCTCAAAATAATACTCAAAATGTTTATAATCATGATCTCTATAATATATAAAAAGTTACGTAGTGAAAGTTTTACTAATACAAAGTTATTTACATTTTCTAATAATGAAAATACAAAATTGATCAGGAAAATACCAATAACACAAAATATTTGAAATTAAAAATAGGGTAAAGTTTCCTTACAATGAGATGAGCAAATCTCTCAGCTGGCCCGATGGACAAAAATTACACCGCGACCTCCAAATCTTAACATCTTCTTTCTCTCACATTTCTCTCTAATGGTTCTTTATTAGCCGAAATCATGAGGGAAAAGGAAATTAAAAAGCTTTATTAATAAAATATCTCAGTGGTTTAAGATATTTCTAATAATATAATAATCTAATATTTATTTAATAAATAATTAAATCAATATTTTAGTATAAAATTTAAATAAATCATTTTAGGACTAAAAAAATTACAAAAAAATATTCGCAAAAAAATTCATGTTATTTAAAAAATATAAGTGAAATTGATTTACAAAATGGACACCTGAAGGTCCCGAAATCCTCACTTGTACTAGCAGGTACAAATTCCTTATGGATTTTCATCGGTATCCAAAAAATTACAAATTTTTTTTTATTAAGTAAAATATTACAATCAAAATACTATGGCAAAGGAGGATTATAATTTGGAGTTATAATGACTCAAAAAATGGAAAAATCAAAATATTGGTTATTATATGGGTTACTTCTATAACCTCTTCTTCTTCTACCCTAGACCCTAAAAAATTATCAGATTCATCAAATACAATATGAGTGGTCTCCTCAACTACCAGTGTTCTTTTGTTAAAAATTATATAGGATTTTCCAACACTTAAGTAACTTAGGAACACTCTTTTATCAAAATTGAGACCAAACTTTCCTAGTAGAGATTTCCCATTATTCAGAATGAATACTTTACATCTAAAGACATGAAACACTTTACATCCAAAGATATGAAGGTGAAAGATGTTGGGTGTCCTACCCTTCGAAATTTCATAGGATGTCTTATTTATCTTCGATCTAATATTCACCCTATTTAGAACATAACAGACTGTATCCACCACTTCTGCCCAAAAGTATTCACGAAGTGAATATTCAGCTAATATGACTATAACGGCTTCTACTAGAGTCATGTTCTTTCATTCAGCTACCCCATTCTATTGAGGGGTTCTAGGAGATAAAAAGTTGTGGTCTATCCGTTACATTTTACAGAAAGATTCAAATTTTTTATTTTCAAATTCTCCACCGTGGTCACTATGAATGGTTAAAATTTTACAACCTACCTTTCTTTGAATCCAAGTGGGAAAAGACTTAAACTCTTCAAAAGATTAACTTTTATGAGATAGGAATCTAACCCAAGTAAACCTTAAATAATCATCAATAATTACATATCCAAAGACTTTCCCACCTAGGCTTGCAGTGCTGATAGGTCCAAAGAGATCCATATGAAGGACTTCTAAGGGTTTACTAGGGGTAATGTCTTTGGTAGAGGTGAAGGAAGATTTGACTTGCTTTCCTAACTAACAGGAATCATATAGGTGGTCTTTAGTGAACTTTAATTTAGGTATTCCTCTCACTAAATCTTTTTGGGTGATCTTTCTAAGATTTTTTGTGCTTGTATAACATAATCTCCTATATAATAACTAAGATTCATCAGTAATTATTTTTAAGCAAAGAGTATTGTTAGATTTTATGCAATTTAAATCAAGCATTTAGAAATTTTTAATCATTTTTTCCTACAAAATAATATTATTATTTAAGCTTATTATGCAGTTGGTAGACAAAATTTTTATGCTAAAGCCTTTATCACAAAGCTGACTAATGTTGAGCAGGTTATGTTTTAAGCCATCTATTAGTAAAATATTTTTAATGATAAAATTTTTAGAGCTGCTAATTATACCTTACCCCACCACTCTCCTGGTGGTGTTATCTCCAAGTATTACCTTGACTCCTACCATGGACTAGATGAAATGAATTGATCTGCATCTTCAGTCATGTGTCTTAAACATCTATTATCCAGGTACAGCATGCTCTCACGAGGCCTTCTATTATATCACTCCTATAAAATCATCATATGTTAGATTTGAGAACCTAAACAAGTTTGGGTCCCATTTTATAGAAAGAATAATGAAATGCATACATGATATGCTATAAATTTTGAACTTTTGGTCTCCACACTAAATGTGTACTATGGTGAACAGTGTAAGTATAGGAGATATGTTCTAGCATGCCATAAGAAAAAAATCTAACACCAAAAAAAGATTTACAAATCTTTTTGGGGTTTAGTGCCTCTTCTTAGTTTTGAATAATGCATGCTGATGTGATGGATTATGAAACTCTTCAAGTGAAAGTGGTTTTTTATTTTCTTAAAAGCAGTTAATTTAGCTTCTAAAAACATATTTTCACTTTCAATAATTAGCTTTTCTATTTTCAATGCATGAACCCTACTATCTAAAATAGATGCAAGAGTATCTAAGTTCTTGTATGCATTTTCTAGTTCAACTTGTAATATTTGCAATGAATCACACTCTTTAGTTAAATCAATATGCTTTTTATTCAAAAAGCCAAACTCATCTAATAAATCCATGTGATTGATATCCAGAGTAGAATGATCTTTCCTTAGGATTTCATACTCTTTCTATAGATTTAAAAAATCAACTTTAAGGCTAGCATGTGATTTCTTGATCTTCCTATATGAATAATGAATTTTTTTAAAAAACTTCAAATGATTGGTCATAAGTAAGCTCACATACATCTTCTTGATCAGAATGATCTTGATGATCATCAGTCATCAAGCACAGGTTTGTTACCTCCTTTTCTGCTTTGGTTTCAAAGGAGTCTGATGTTGAGTCCGCCTAAAAAGCCTTTTTGATCCTTTTCTTATCCTTTCTGAACTTAGGTTTTTTTTTCACCATTCTCATTGCTTGGGTAAGCCTTAGTAGTTGGATAATCAGACTTCAGAAGCCCAAACTTCTTACATTCAAAACAAATAGCATCAGAGAAAACTTTAAATTTTCTATTATTCTTACCCTTGTTCCATTTCCGATGATGTTTTTCTTTTTTCTTAAGAATATCTTAAATTGCCTGGTTATTAAAGCAATGTAATCATTTTTAGAAAAGAAAAAAATAAGTGTCAGAATTATAAGTCTTTAAGGTTACAATTTTCTCCTTTTTATTCTCACTTGTATCAAGCCGCCTTTTGTTAGGAAAGTTGCTATTTGCATGTTTTACATTCTTGCAACTTGTATACTTTTGATGATTCAAAACATTATTGTTTTATGTGTTATTATCTTATAACATTTTCTGGAAGATTTGTTTCTGCTCTTGTGTGTACTAATATTTCAGGAAAATCGAACCCCAGACTACGAAGACTTCAAATTAGATTCAGCATGAGATACTTTGTGAATTTGAAGCTTGTACTTTTTATTTGAATTAAATTTGAGAGGGAGTGATTGTAATTGAGTTAATAAATTTACACACACTTAAAGGAGATCTTGAAAAAGTTTTTGTACTGATCGTACGGGACGAACATTGTTTGTACAGGACGATCAGATCAGTTATCTCTTTGTAAGAGCAATGGAACGAACAGAAACTGAACCGGAAAATTTTTCTAAGGACTGGTCGTCCAGAAGAAATCATTTTTCGTCCCAGGACGAGTTTCTCACTATAAAAATTTCGTCCAGACGAAGTCCAGTTCGTCCAGGACGATGGGAACCGACTATGGCAGTTTCTGGCAATATTCTGCAGTTTTTGAAACCGACTTTTGATATAACTGTTCGTACCGGACGAAATATTTCATCCCGGGACGAACCAATTTCTTCCAGGACGAAATTGGTTCGTACAGATGAACAAATGGTTCGTACGGGACAGTTTTTTACTTAGTTCGTCCGTAATAACTCAATTTCGTACGGGACGATCCAGTGCGCAGAAAAATATGTTTTTAGCAATTTTTTGAGCAGTTTTTCATGTCCTTTCTATATAAGGAGTCCTATAAACTATTACATGTGCCTTTGGAGTTGTTTTCTCTTGAGAGGGATCATTGAGTGTGAGAGTTTGGGAGAGATTGTAAGAGTGGAGAGTGAGAGATCAAGTAAGGGGTTTGTGAGGGATTCACAAGGTTACTTGAAGAAGAAGATCTCTTTGTTTCTTCCCATCTCCTTTGAAGGCTCTCAAGTGAAGTTCAACAACATAGGTCCGGTTCTCTGCCGACACTTGGAGAGTGTAAAAGGCCGATAAAGTGTATCTTTGACAGCCATTGTGTCTTCTTTCTTTGGGAAAAAACTAGAAGAGAGAACTTGAAAGGGAGAGAGAAAATGGTGGAGTTTGAAAGGGAGAAGATCCTTGGAGGGGATTTCAAGGGAGTGTTGAGGGGATATTCACACGGTTGCTCCGGCAAACTTGCACTTTAGTACCATCGGATTCAAGGATCGTCTTGAGGGAAGTTTTGGCGTGAAGAAGATATCTTTGGTGTCAAAGAACTCGGCTAGTCCGCCGCACCGGGGAAGGTGAAAGTGATTTTGTACAGGCTTCTCCGCCTTGCTGTGGGGGCAAAAGGAGAGTCACTTTGTGGTATTAGTGCAATACTCGGAGGGTGCCTCCGGGGAGTGGACGTAGGTCAAGGTTTGACCGAACCACTATAAATCTGGTGTGTTCTTTCTTATTTTTCTTACGCATTTAATTTCATTGCAACTTATTTACTCTGGTTGAAAAGTTTATTTTTTAAACTTTAAATTTAACTTGCATTAATAATTAAAAAGGTTTTCTAAAAATCCAAGAGTAGAAGTATAATTTTTTAAATTACCAATTCACCCCCCCTCTTGGTTAGCCTTGGGACATTTAATTAGGTTTAACAACCTAATTACTAGACTCAACACCTTTGGTTCACTCCTTGCTCATAAGTAATGAGTGATCCAAGTAAGTTATCAATTAAATAAATATTTAGATCCTTAGATTCAATAATGATAGTAATTTTTGCATCAAAGGAAGAAGGTAAACATCTAAAAATCTTGTTAACTTTTTCATAATGTGAGTTCACTTCCTAAGGCATTTAGGGATGTAACAATCTGTATAAACCTAGTATATATTTTAGAAATAGATTGTCTGGTTATTAAAGTAATGTTATTATTTTCAAAACCAGAAAAATAAGTGTCATAATCATTAGCCTTTAAGGCTACAATTTTCTCCTTTTTCTTCTCACCTGCTTCAAGCTGCCTTTGGTTGATCCAAGTAAGTTATAAATTAAATAAATATTCATATCCTTAGATTTAGTAATGGTAGTAATTTTTGTATCAAAGAAAGAAGGTAAACATCTTAGAATCTTATTAACTTTTTCATAATTTGTGAGTTCTCTTTCTAAGGTATATAGGGATGTAACAATCTATGTAAACCTAGTATATATTTCAAAAATAGATTTGCTAGGTTTCATTCAGAAAAGTTTTTAATCATGAAGAAGAATGTCCAGCCTAGATTGTTTAACTTTCTTTATTCCTTCAAAAGTAATGCACATTTTGTCCCAAATCTCCTTACGAGTTGTACCAGTGAAAACACACTTATAATCTTTAGATTTTAAGGCACGAAAAAAATAGTCTGAATATTTTACATTCAATTGTGTTAAATCTCTATTATCAGAAGTTCATTAAAAAAAGGGGAACTTAGTTTTAACACCATTTACTAATCTAAAGGGTTTAAAATAACCATCTTAAATTAGCTTCCACATACGATAATAAATTGATTGTAAAAAGGTTGACATGTGAGTTTTTCAAAAATCAAAAGAAATATTATCAAAAAGAAGTGGTCTAGTAATTGAATATTCTTCCGTGGTGCTTCTATTTCCAAAGTTATCCATGGATCTTAATTCAAAATTTTTCTAAAACTTGATCTTATGAATCCTACTTTGATATCATATAAAAGTTTGTGAGGGGTATTAAATCCTAAAGAACTATTCTCAAGGCTAACCAATAAGGGAGTGAATTGATTATTTAAAAATTTTCTTAACAAAAAATGAAAATCTTCTTGAAATATTTTTGAATATTTTAAAAATAATAATTTATGTAGAAGTAAAACTAATTTTACAATAATAAAGATCAAAGATTTTGACCACATAATAAATCACAAAATAGTATAGAAATTAAATGCAAAAAAATAAATAGAAAGAGCACACCAAGATTTATAGTGGTTTGATCAACTTTACCTGTATCCACTCTTTGGATACTCCCTCTCCAAGTATTGAACTAAACAGAAGTGGCTCTGGTCTCCTTTTGCTCCCACAGCAAGGCGGAGAAGCCCTTTCAAAATCTTTCCACCGACCCAATGAGACAGAGAACCTTGAATCCTTTTAGTACCTCCTCGAGTAGGAAGAGAACCTAAAAATTCTTTTACTACCTCCTAGAGTAGGCAGAAAATCTTAAATCCTTTTACTCCCTCCTGGAGTAGGTAGAGAACCTTAATCTAATGCTGATGAATATCTCCCTAGAGCCACCAAGAAACTAGATAAGCAACTTAAATAATATGATGACCTTGCTTGGAGCAACCTTTATGAATCCCTCACAACTCCCCCTCATAAGGATCTCTCTCTATCTCAAGCTCTCCCTCTTCCTTCTCTAAGCACTCTCTCATATTTCCTCCACAGCAAAAGATTATCTCAAGTGACGATTAGAGAGCTTAAATCAATAGCCTCCAAAAGAAGCCCTAATTTTTAATTATATGCTACTGATAGTCTAGTACGATCGATATATCATCCTGTATGATTAGTACAAAATAACCCTTTCAACTATGATGAATTGCATTGCCTTATATGATTAGTTCAAGAGAAATAGGCGGATCATCCTATATGATAAAATATCATCCTAGATGATTAGTATAACACTATTAAACTTTGTCTAGTATGATGCCCGACGTTGCCTTATCATCTTATGAACTTCTCTGTCATCTAGTATGATAGGGGTCTATCATCCTCGATGATTAGTTGAAAATCTATGGTATTCGTCTAGTATGATAGATGATGATCACTTATCATCCCATACCTATTCTTTGTCATTCAGGGTGATCTTCACCGATCATCCTATATGATCGTATCAAATTAAGTTTTAACAAAATTACAGGATTAATTTAGGCAAGATTGTCTTAAATTATCTAAGATGATCTACATTATCCTATACGATTAGCACAAAATTGGAAAATTAAAATATTGTATAAATTATGATTGTCAACTATTTTTCACAATATTAATTGATCGTGTTGGACGATAGGGATCATCCTGGACGATTAGTTTAATCACTCTTAATCAACTAGGATGCCCTAATTAGAATTTTTATTTTTAACAGATCGTCAAGTATTAATTTGAAATCATGTTGTATAACTAGGTCAAAAATAGAGAATTCTCCAACTCACCAAATTTCTCCCTCTAAGTGTGTGTGTGCAATATTAATTAGCTTGGGATCCACCAGATACATGACTTGACTCAAGGAAAATAAAAAGTATATTGAAATTTAAATTATAGATAGATTCAGTCCTAATCTATCCTATCTTGAGTTTTTTTGCATTGTAAGTAATATTGTGGAACTGAAAGGCTAGTAAACATGATAAATGAAAGTAGATGTGCAATAATAGTAGTGGTAAATAAATAATAATATTTTTTATCATTAAAATCATAGTACTTGGATCCAAATTTGCAACGCATGCCACTCTCAAAAAGTTATAAATATACCTCTCATTATTTCATCGAGGGAGGAAAAACGAGGTAAACAAGGGGGATAAAAGAAGAGAGGAAAGGAAGAGAAATCATAGTTCTCTTGCCACCAAACTCCTTGACCACCGCCCGACCACATACCGTCTACATACTTTCACCCATCTACTAATCATCATCAGACTTCCACCTAGCCACCAACTCATGCCGGATTTATGTCCTGCCACTAGTCATCGTTAGACGTATACTCGACCACCATCCATCACCTGACTATGGTCATTTTAACCTCTGTCGCCCTATGGTCCTTCCGAACTCCATCACCCGACCATAGTCATTCTTACCACAATCACAAGCCTATAGTCTTTCTAACCTCCATCACATGCCAACCATAGTCCATCAGACCTTCATTGCTAGATAATAATCTTTCCAACCTTCGTCGCTCACTGACTATGGTTCTTCGGACCTCCGTCGCCAAACTACATTATTTTCTAACCACCATCGCCCGCCGACTATGGTCCTTCCGACCTCCATCACTAAACTATGATATTTCTGACCTCCGTAGTTAGACTATGGTACTTCCATCCTTCATTACTAGATAATGGTCTTTCCAACTTTCGTTGTCTACCACCTATAATCCTTCTAACCTCAATCGCAATACAACGATCTTTTCAACCTTCGTTGCATGTTGATTGTAGTCCTTCCAGCCTTTATCGTGAGACTATAGTCTTTTCAACACCCATCACCCTCTGACTATGGTCATTCTGGCCCCGTCGCTATATAACGATCCTTCTGGCTTTGTCGCCTGATGACTGCAGTCCTTCCGACCTTCATTGTCAGACTACGATTTTTTAACCTCCGTCACTGGCAGACTACGGTCCTTCTAATCTTTGTCGCTAGATAAAGGATTTTTGACCTTTGTCACTCGTCGAATGCGATCCTTTCGACCTCCATCACCTGAAAAAATCTTTCTGACCTCCATCGCTAGACTATGGTCCTTTCAACCTTCTTCACCAGATAACGGTCTTCTCGACCTTCATCGCCTACTGACTATGATCCTTCGAAAATCCAAAACAAGACAATGATCTTTTCGATATTCGTTGCTTATCGACTATGGTCCATCCAACCCTACCTCCAGACTATGGTCTTTCTGACCTCCATCGCCGGCCGATTACGATCCTTCCAACCTGCGTCGCTTAATAATGGTTTTTCTGACCTTGGTCAATTGTCGATTATGATCCTTCCAACCACCATTGTCTAACAAAAGTCTTTCCGACATCTGTCGCTTGCCGACTACAATCCTTCATGCCACCGTCACCCGACTACGATCTTTTCGACCTCCATCACCTACCGATTATGGTCATGCCGACCAAATGAACATGTCAATACTAATCCTTCCAATTCCCACCATGTAATGCACTCTATATAATGTATATTTACTACATCAAATCAAGGCCTTCCCTCAAAGGATGGGCCTCATTTGTAATCAACTGCAAATACTTGTGGATTCATTCAAATTGGGCTTGGTCCCATGATTTTTTCCCTTTTCAAAAGCTTATATGTAGAAACTCTTGTATCTCTTATTAACGCTACACCACTCTCTTTTATATGATTATGTGCTGGATCTTCGTATAAAACTACGACGCTAAATTTTATATTTCTCTATCGCCGCAAATATTTCAAGACACAACAATTATTATTTACAATAATTGATTGAACTTTACCCTCAATTTACCCACCCAAAACAAAATTACCTTATACCGATAACTAACCTGTAAAGAACCCGTGCGCATCGTTTATTTGTGGTTAAATTCATTGCTTAAGCAGCTGCTATCAAAGCAGGTTGGGCGATACACTGACAAGAGGTTGAGTTGCTCATGGTCATTTACCCCGACGCACACCCACTTTAATGCATTAACAAATATTTGCAAACTGTTTTTTTTTTTGGGAAAACCCGGGGCAAAAGAGCCCATATATTAAGATAAAAAGATCAGATTACAAGTAACAAAAGTAAAGAAAAAGCAAAGAGCTAAAACTAAACAAAATTACAAAGACAATAGCAGAACTGGGAAATGAAAAAGGAAACAACATATAGACTCAGAATAAATGCACTGTCTCAATCATCAAAAATTCAGTGGCGAGAACTAAATGAAGCAGACGGTGGCACTGGTTGCCCACAAAATCTGAGTAAACGACAGAGTAACCCAGCAAAACTGGCCTTCACAATGCCTCCAGCCCGTCCAGAAAAGTCACAAAAGCGAGCCAAGTTGCCCCAAAGACCATCAATGGCTCGGAGAGACAGTCCATGCTCATCATCGTCCGTTGTGCACATAATCATCCCACAAATACTGCCAGAATCTTTGTAGTATACCCGAGATTTGCAAACTGTCAGATTCATCTTTTTAATCGTGAAGTAGTCAACAAAGCGACGGGTCTGCCTCCCCATGCAAGCTGTAGCCATCTCATCAAAACTGCACACAGCACCACCAAGACAAAAGATAGTCGCACCGACACGCTAATTCAATAATCATGAAAAACAAAAATCTTATGAAATATTAAAATATTTAAAATTGTATAAAATCAAAGAGGATGGTCCCACAGAGCAGCTGTATCCAGTAGAGCAGAGCGAATCTTCCGTCACCCATAAGATACAAAGAAAAACGACCTCTTTTACTCTTGTACTATGGGGAAAGAAGGTATTACAGGAAAAAAAATTCTGTCGATGGTTTGGTTAGGCTTCGTTCATAAATTAGAATGAGAAATTGGTTTGTCAAAATATAAATTTAATAAGAATTTTTTAACATTTTATCAATTAAACTAATTAATGCAAATTTTAAAAAGCAGTTCAAATTATATTTAAATAAATATTTTTAAAAAATATCAATATTTTTGCGCTACAAAAAAGGTATCTGCTTTTGTTTGCTGCATCTTGAGGATGCTAAAAATCAAGTAAAAATTATATTGAAAGGAACAATAAAGCTTGATCCCACTTAAATGTAACTAATTGTCGTGTCAAATGGAAAGAAAACAGAGAAAAATTATATGAATTGGGTGAGATTTTTCAATTTTATTTCATGTTTTTCACTCTCTATTTGCATTTGCGCTTAAATCATGGAACATCTACTCGTAAAAGACTTGTAAAATAAAATTTAACAAGAATGTAACAAAAATTAACATCACACAGTATCATTGGTGTTATGTGAAACAAGCACAAAAAAACTGCAGGTTTACTTAAGCGAGACAATCTTGAACTGATTCAGCTTTCTTCTCCAACTAAAACGCCAATTTAAAGCCACTGCTCTCTCACCAACTTTCTTTTGACATGGCTACACTGTTCAATGCCTTTGCATCGCTAAGAGAAGCAGACATGGCTAAAAATATAAGCATGGATGAACCGAAACAATTAATAACAGTAAGATCTACAACATTATCTCCATGTGAATATATATAACAGGCAGTAGCAGGGCTTGCCATTATTTCAAAGAATTCAATGCAGAGATGATCAACTGCAAAAGTCCATGAACAACATTGACCCCTCATAAATCACCCCTCTTCAAAACTAATAAAGAATCAAACACCTCAGCTGCCACCCAATCCTCCACTGAACAAACTACACAGGGTGAGTCTCATCTCCTGCTCCAGTTGACCGGATCAACGAGCAAGACTCGCCATTAAATGAAAAATAACAAAAATTGCAACACTCCCTTGTGTTTTTTATCTACAGCATAACAGATAAATTCATCTCTTTTTAAAGGGAGTGCACGAAACCCATCAGCTTGTATTGTACCTCAGCTTGATAGCCGACTATCAATGCTCAGTTGCAGTCCAATCCACACTCCTCCAGCACCGGCCCATCAGATTTTGGCAGAAACGGATCAATCCGAACCCATAAGAGCGAGAAGATCGAAGCAAGAAGAATTGACCACACAATAATGATGGTTGGAGTCCGATTTTGTCTCCCAACCAAACCTTTCAGGAAGGGATATAAGTGCACAATCACCCAAAATGCAAAGAAAAGCCTGCCAAAAAGAGGCCCCCAAGATTCATATCCATTGTTTATGGCATTGGAAACACCAGCAACCACGCCAATCATGTTAATCACGAGCAATGTCGTCGGAGGGATAAGTAGTGTGGTCCACTTGAAAGTATAGAGCTCCGAAAACTCCCCGTCATCACCTGCCTTTGATGTCACAGTAAAGTTTGTGTCTATGCCAGCCAGAACCTTAAGAAGACCCTGAAACACTGCAAATAAATGAGAAGAAACACCACCAATGACCCAGAACTGCTCATTTCTCCACCAGTCATCAATTCCAATGCCACTCCATCTCATCTCAAGGATGCTTGTTGCAAAAATGCTAATGAAAAGAGAGATAAACCACAAGCTGGCTACATTGCTCAGCTGCCAGAATAACATGAGAAATTTATTTTAGATGTAAGATTTACAAAACTGTGTGAATTTTCGAATGGTGATGTAAGTATCATACCTCAGGAGTGATAAATTTTCCAGTGAGCAAGCAAACAGCAGGCAAGGAACAATAAGCCAAAAGTGGAATTGATGTAAAAGGATAAACCGTGGCATTTATGTATGAAAATCGTTCGAGCCACTTCAGTCCACCACCATAACCATACCATAACGGACAATGCCTACTCAAGAAAATTTCTACAGAACCAAGAGCCCACCTAAGGACCTGGTGGAGACGATCGGATAGATTGAGAGGAGCAGAGCCTTTGAAAGCAGGCCTAGGAGGTATGCAATAGATTGAGCGCCAGCCATGACAGTGCATCTTAAATCCTGTCAAGATATCTTCTGTGACAGAACCGTAGATCCATCCAACCTACATGTATGGGGAAATTTTTTTTCATGAGGCAATGTAAGCCAGCAGCTCATGTTCTGCACAATAATCAGGTTTAAAACTCTTACCTCTTTTCCCCAGTCAGTTTTGTCCTCATATCCACAACTAATAACATGGATAGCTTCTTTTAAAAGTGAGGCAGGAGAAGCACTTTTAAGTGTTCCACCATTCTCCAATAGAGTAGAGGCAACAAATACAGGTGATTGGCCGAACTTCTTTTCTAACTTTTGTTCAGACAGAATGGCAGGTTTTTTACTATCAATCCCTGTTGGTGTTACTAGAATTGATTAAGTGGGAACCAGAAAATAAATATTTTACGAATAGTACACAAAAATATAACACCTTATGCAAAGTTCCAAACATATGCAGATAAAAGTTTTAGGATTCAAAGCACCTGTCATACTCTCAAAAGCAAGCAAGCAGCAAGTGTATACAGCAACATTGTTTAGCATATGGATGAAAAGGTTAAAATTTAAAATCATTGCATTTTTTTCTTGCATTAGGTGAAAGCCAGAATACACTATAATACAAATTAAGTTTAATGCACTAACGAATAAATGCCAATTCATTTGCGTACTCCTAAGGAGTTATCTATGCTTTGAACTGATAATGCAGCCATAAAAAGTAATAGGAAAAAAAAAAGAGTAAGAGAATAAGACGAAGTAACATCAAAAGCCAAAATTGATGGATTCACATAAGAAAAATAAAATAATTTTATAAAACTTTGTAGCAATTTAAAAGATAGTAAAGATACTAGAACAATATTGTTAAGTCATATTTTTAGTGTAGGAACCAGGAGTGCAAGTTTACCTTCAATTCCATCCTCTATACCCACCAAAGCTAATGCAGGTGCACCACTCTCTCCCCTCCTTGAAGTTTTCATTTTCTTTTCTTTCTTGGTTTTTGAATTCTTCTTCCTCTTGTTCCTCCCAAAGCAGCAACAGCAGCAGCACCACTTGGGCATGCAGTTGCAAGTTCTTGTGGGTGGTTTCTTTACTTTGGGAGCATCAAAACCATAAAATGCTTGCCTCCGGAAAACACATCCAGTTCCAACATAAATTGGTCCTTGAATACCATCAAGCCCCTTCATGTTGATCTATAACAAAACACTTAGGGTCAGTTTCTCATCGAAAGAATAGTGTCAGAACATTTTCAAAAAAAAAAAGATACACAAGCTTACATCAAAGAATACAATGTTCCGGTTAGCATAACGATCATGACGATCAATACCATCAAATCTCTGTGGAAATTGTACATAGCACACTCTCTTTCCAATCAGTGGATCCATCATAAAACACATTGCTTCCTTGATAGCCTTACTGTTGTTGAAGTAGTGGTCACAATCCAAATTCAACATATAGGGTGCATTTGTCAGTACAGCTGATACCCTAACCTGTTGCAATAACATCAATCAAGAATTTGTGTATAGCTAAATCAAAGGCATATCAGTATGTCAAAAAATAAGGTTCTAAAAGTATATATTCCTTACCAGAGCATTCATGGCACCGGCCTTTTTATGGTGATTGAACCCAGGCCTCTTCTCCCTGGAGACATAAACCAAGCGTGGTAGTTCATTTCCATCCATGTCATGTCCACCACTTTGGCCCAAAAAGACCTAAGAATTCAAAGGAGAGTAGAAAATTTAAATGGAAATGCAATAAAGAATGAAATTAAATGCCAATATAAAAAAAAAGGTCTCAATGTCAGGAAGTCAGACCTGAATCATTCCAGGATGATCTCGAACATTATTTCCAGGCCATAAAGTCCCATCCTGCATTGTCCACCCCTCCTCAGGAACCTTCTGAGCTTTGGCAACCAAAGCATTGATTCCTACTTTGAATTCTTCGTATTCTCTCTGCAGAATGTAACATATGTAAGTTTCATATTGAATAAAAGATATTTTTTCTTGGTCAATACAGAATCCTTGAAGGAAGAATCTTTCCATCACCTTCATTGCTCTTCTCTCTTTTACAAATGATGGTAGTACTTTATCTTTCAAATAGTCTATCTTTTGTTGGAAATACCATTCCGGTGCTCTTGGCTCAATGTTAAATTTCTTGCAGAATGGAACCCATTTTTTTGCAAATTCCGATGTTTCAGACATTGCTTCAAATGTAAGCATAGCGGCACCATCATCAGAAACATAACAAGAAACTTTGTCAACTGGGTAATCCACAGCAAGAATAGACAGGACTGTGTTTGCTGTGACCAACGGAGGTTCCTTCATAGGATCGACAGTACTGACAAATATGTCAATAGGGGATAGTTGAGAAGGTAGACCTTCTTTGTCATACCTGAAAAAGGAACAATATAAATTAGAATAGTTCAGTTGATGATACGATTACACGTAGAGAGGACTAAATAAGTTCTACAATGGATGGCTTAACTTGACCTTAATGACAATCTGTCAAGGTAAGTCTCCCTCTCAATTGGAATCCATTTCGGGAATTGATCAAGAATCCATGAAACAGCAAACCAGATTTCACAGATAACTGAGATAAGCCACAATGCATATGCATCAGGCACAGGATGTGTGACCCGGTAATGAAAGAAAAATCCAACAATAACTAGCCGAATTATGATAATCATTCTGTATGGATTAATTTGGCTAGAAGGTATGGGAAGCTTTCTTGATAGCGGCTGTCGGGCTTCATCCATTCTGTCAGAAGAAAAGGAGAAGTTTGAGGTAATTAACACAGAATAGGAGTATTTACGTCTTAAAGAAAATAACTATAACTCCTGAAGAAGCATCATGATAGGGAGTTAACAACGAAATATGCGATAGTTGTACTTAAATCTAACTCAAATTTCTCAAAGATACACTATCTTCTTTATCTTTTTGAAGCACAAAAAATATGAATTTAATTCACCATGGATATTTGAATCTTATGCTAGTTTAACGTCATGATTATTTTACTTTTGTTAGAGCTATTCTAGTCCGATCATAAGATCTTTTACAATGTAAGAATAGTGCAATTACAGGCAGTGCAGTTTTATGGCAAGAGAAAAATATGAAATGAATCACAGAAGTGATAAATAAAATTACCGCAACATATGTAGTACTATTCTTTGTGGCAAGGAACATGTTTGAGGCTTAAGTATCTTATTTACTATCTAAAAAGGTTGTTTTCCGAAGCCACTATTGCAATGAAGCAAACCATACTACAATTTGTTGCAAAAGCAACGAAGTTTCCCCCATAATGAAGCTCAAAATAATTCTAGTGATAGGTAATTCTTCTTACGTGAATCTAGTATAACAAATGGAAAGACCAGAAGAGAAAGTAGCACATTAGCATGTGTTATTAATTAAGATCAACATTTAAGCACAAGTAGGCTGAACTTTAAAAAAACAAAAAATTGTAGGGTCTTACAAAGGCAAGTCGGGCCCATCACCATCATTATCCCAATCCCTAACACCGTTTTCATTTATATGCATCTGCAACTTTTCTTGCTTCTGCTTCCAATTCTCCATTCTCTCCTTCCAAGCAATGCTTCCATAACCATAAGAAGCAAGGTCTTTTGAAGGATCCATGGATCTTGGTTGTACTGAAAGGAAAGAAGATAAAGCAAAACATCATCAACATAAGCAAGAAAAAAACTTTATTGCTAAAAAAATCAATTGAATGTGTAAACAAGAAAGCTTATTTTTCAGAAAATTCAACGATCCGATGCTACAGATCCATGTACCAGGAAAACTTGGATCTGAAAACGGCAGAGGGTGGATCCTCTTCCCTCCGCCCCCCATGAAGGAAGGAACAAGAGCATGCTGCTCTGGTGGGATATCATCAACCTGCGGTCAGCCAAAAGCATTAATTCTTAATAAGGACTGAAATATAGGATCACCAAAGACCATAAAGATTTTTTTTTTGTTCATGATAAAAGAAGACCATAATTGACATTCTCATTTCTAATGGTAAATACATCTATATTACAAAATGAAATTTCGGTAATTATATTACAGAATAGGCAAATGTCAAGCCCAAATACCATTTGGCCATTGGTGAGTAAAGGAACTTGAGGCATTGCGTGAAATATTTGAGGTGATTCCACATCTCCTCCTCGACCATAGCTCATGTGGCCCTGCATCATGAACTCAGCAAGATATTGCCCATCCCTCTTATCCCTTCCAACAAAATTGAACTCATTCTCAAGATCATCCACATCATCCTCTTCTTCATCTCCGGCCACTCGAGCACACCCTGCCCATTTATCACAAACAACGAAATTAGTAAGCTCGAAAAAGGCTACAAAAGGAAAAGCTCAAGAAGAAAAAAGATTACCCCTGAGACGCTTGAACCTGGTTTTGCATTGTGGACAGACTTGGCTTCCTTCTCTGCGTTCATACTCATAGCAGGTGCGGCAAATGGGGAAAGCACACTCATTGCAGGCGACGAAGAGCTCTCCATCGGCGGTGAGCCCAACTTCGTCGCCACAAATCTGACATATTTGACCACTGAGATGCTCTAATGGCTTCGGCTGCAAAAAAAACACAAATCTGGTCAACTGTGAAAGAGAACCGAAAAACCCACTATGAGCTGTGGGAGATGAAAACTTGATAACTTACTCCTGGTTCACCGTCGCGTCGGATAACGACAAGCTCGTTTCTATTGTGAGAACCAGCAACTAGACCAGCACTTGCCTCCATTTTCCGTTACCGGATCTAACCCAGCTCGAAAAATCCGCCTTCGAAAATTTCGAGAAGAAAAGTGATTCCTTTTTGGGTGATCAATGGCGGAAGTGGATCAAAGCTTAGAGTTCAACAATCGGAGAATGCGTAGAGCTTGGGTGGGGGAAGCACTTTGGGGATGAGAGGTAGCCCTTCCCTCCTTTCTTTCTCTCTCCCTTTCCTATTATTCCTTGCTTCCCACCACATCCAGCTTTCAAACAGCAAAAAAGAAAAGTAATGGGGAGACGGAAGTAAAAGAAGGAACCAAAGAAAAAATCTCTACTTTCAGTAAAAATAAATAAAAAAATCCAACCTCTAAAAGAAAATAGAAACTCATACACATAAAAAGGAGAAAAAACTAAGGCAATGTATTTAAAAAAGGGCCGGTAGGTGTGAGGTTTAGCTCAGAAAAATAAACAAATGCAATGGTTGAAGCATCTCTGAGAAGGAACAGCACAATCCTCTTTGGTCCCCCACCGTACTCACTTCCTCTCTTTCTCTCTCTCTCTCCTGCCTAGCTATCGCTGTAGAA
This sequence comes from Dendrobium catenatum, assembly GCF_001605985.2. NCBI lineage: Eukaryota > Viridiplantae > Streptophyta > Magnoliopsida > Asparagales > Orchidaceae > Dendrobium > Dendrobium catenatum. The sequence goes on from NW_021319438.1 coordinate 221,352, forward strand.
CACTTTTGCTCTGCATCTTACTCTCCACTCGTTTCTCATTATCAACATCTCCGCCGACACTGCTAATAGGCCAAATAAAGCATTCTTATAACGCTAAGCAACAGATGAGGCAGAGAATAATCACTTACATATTAAAAACTTGGAACTTGAGCTATGAGAGGAGAATTTTGATTTACTGAGAGGGAGAATGAGAATTCTAATGCAGGAAAAAAATAATTCAAAGGAATGTAAAACAAGCAAGCATGAAGAGGATATTGCAAGCAAAAAGCGTAGGGACGGTCAAAATAGAGCAGAGGCGGAGATCTGAAGTAATGCTTTCCAAAAAAAATAGTGGAAAAGAAAGTTATGCGATAATATAATAATTAAGAAAGTTAAAAATGGGGAGAGTAACGTATAGTGGCAATGGCAGTGGCAGCGAGTCTAGCGGCCCACGCGTTTAAAAGCTCATTTATTTCTATCGTAAGATTCATTTGAAGCTGCTTTTTACTACGTTTCATTTTTAAAATAAATTACATTTATGAAAAAGGAGGGGCAAAATCATCCTAGGGTCAAATTTATAAAAAATAATATATATATATATATATATATACATACATAATAAAATTTAAAATAAATATGTATTTTGCATTATAATTATTAAATAAAAAAGTATAAATTTTGTATTTTATTTTACATTTTCTAATAATGTTGCATTATAATTTATTTGAAATAAATTAAATAATTTTTTTCAATATATAAGTCAAAGTTCATGATCAACTGAGAGATTATTAATATTAATCTTTATACATTCTTTCTTTTTAAATAATGATCCATTTAGTATACTCTAGAAAAAAATTTAGGACCATAAAAAATGGCCCGTCAATAAAAAAATCATTTCATTATAATATTCTACAAAAAATAGGATCATCAAATGATAGAAGAAAAGTTGTTTGTTGCATCACTCAATAAATGGGCCACTAAAGAAGAAATTTAAGAAGCCAACCATCACTGTGAGCCCTAAAAATAAATAAGTAATGTGGATAGCGAACCAACATTGAAACTTAGGATGTAGAACGAACTCAAAAAAATAGAAAGAAACATAACATACTCGAAAGACGCTAAGGGAAGAAGAAGTGTGTTTTTTCTTTATAATTCTATATAATAATAATAATTTTATTTCAATCAAAATAGTAACATAATATGAGCAAGCTATATCAAATAAAACCTTACAACATTCTTTTGTTTCTTTTGAATGGAGGAGACAGTATTAGAAATTGGATTAGAAGTGCTCCATAAGATCATTAGAAATGCTTGTGATTGGCATTCATATAATTCTCTTTTGAATTGAAGAAGCTCATTAGAAATGTTTCATAAGATTAGATTTGTGGTATATTAGAAAAAAAAAGTTTATGTTTGATGCATCATCAAAAAAATTTCATGATCATGCCCGAATCTCAAGGCAAAATCAAGTTGAAAACTTCCAAAATTAAAATTGGGACCATCCGAACTCTGATTTCAGCAAACTTATAGCCAAATTGAGCGTCTCAGAATTACAAACCCAACAACACCAAAATCGACTCTATCCAAGTCCATATGGGTCGAAGTTAAGGACTTGAAGCGCTGTTAGAAGGTTCAAACAACAATTTAGATTATCTAACGGTTTCCAAACATGACATGCTCATAGTCTAATCGAGCGACTCGACGAGATGAATCCAACGAGCCCAAGGTCAGGGAATTACGACATCATTGAGATCTTCAAATAGCTAGCGAAAGGTCCACAATCAAAGGATTCAACATCGGTCATCCATCCAAATCACTCCCCATTTAACCTCGATCTTCCTTCTAATTATGGGCCATGCCACTCTAGAAAATCTATAAATATAGCCCTACTTTCTCATGAAAGGGGACCACAAGAGAGAGGGCAAGAGAGAGATCGGAGATCGCTCTTGCCTCCTCGCTCCTCCTCGACCACCGCTTAGAGTTCCACCGAACAATCACCTGACGCACGGAGTTCTGTCGGACCATCACCTAACGCCTAGAGTTCCACCAGACCACCACATTACGCACGAAATACCGCCAGACCACAATCTGATGCTTGGAGTTCCGCCGAACCACCACCTAACGCCCAGAGTTTCGCCGGACCACCACCTGACATCGGAGACCCGGCCGAACCACCACCTGACACCGGAGTCTCGGCCGGACCACCACCTGACCCCAGGAGTTTTGCCATACCATCATGTGATGCCTACAGTTTTGCTGGATCACCACCTGATGCCGGAGTACCCGCCAGACCACCACCTGAGCCTAGAGTTCCACCGAACCACCACCTGACGCACGGAGTTCCACCGGACCACCACTTGATGCTCATAGTTCCACCTGACCAGCACTTGACGCCAGAGTTCTTCGGACCACCACCTGATGCCCGGACTTCCATCAGACCACCACATTCTGCCAAACCATCGCATGATGCCGAACTTTTGCCGAACCACCGCCTTATAACAACGATCTTTCTACCCCTATCTCCTAACGACTACAGTCCTTCTAACCTTCGTCTCCTACTATTGTTCTTCCGACCTCCATTGCAAGACAACTATCTTTCTGATACTTATCTCCTGTAACCTACGATCCTTCTGACCTCCACCGCTAAATAACAGTCTTTTCTGGCAACTATTTACTGTTGGTTATGGTCCTTCCGGTCTCCGTCGCTTGTTACAGTCCTTTCGATGTCCACTGCCAAATAACGGTCTTTCTGAACCTTGTATCATATCGACTACGGTCTTTCTGACTTAAATTGCCTGTTGTGGTTATTCTGACCTCCACTGCCAGACAATGGTTGTTCTGACCCTTGTCTTCTACCAACTATGGTTATTTTAACCTTCGTTGCCTACTACAGTCCTTCCAACCTCCATTGTCAGATAACGGTCTCTGTATCCTACTTACTACGATCATTCTGACCTCCATCGCCTATTATGATTTTTTTTGACAATGTCTCCTGTCAACTATGGCCCTTTTGACCTTCGTTTCCTACTACGATCCTTTTGAACTCCATTACAAAATAATGATCTTTATGACCCTGATCTCCTATTGACTACGGTCTTTTTGACCTCCACCGCTAGACAACGGACTTTCTAACCCATATCTCCTTCCAACTACTGTCTTTCCGACCTCTGTCGCCTACTACGGTCCTTCTGACCTCCATCGCTAAATAATTCTTTCTGACCCCTATCTCATGTCGACTACGATCCTTCCAACCTCAACCACCAGACAACGATCTTCCTAAACTATGTTGCCCGCCAATTATGGTTCTATCGACTAAATGAATATTTCAATATTAATTCTACCAATATGATGTACATTTACAACATCAACCCAAGGATTTCCCCCTAAGGAAGAGCCTCATTTGTAATCGATTGCAAATAATAGTGGATACATTCACACTGGTCCAGGCCATATGGTTCTTTCCCCTTTTTAGGGGTTTCCTCGTAAAAAGTCTGGTGTCTCTTATGAACGCTACACCCTCTCTTTTATCTGTTTGTGTGTTGGATCTTAATACAAAGTTAAGATGTTAAATTTTATATTTTTCTACCATCGTGAATATTCTAGGACACAATAGTTTGGTACCATCTATGCGAAAATGATACCCGACTGGGGGCAACTTTTGTTCAAACCTCAAAAGGCCATTCATGTTAACTTCCTTACATTATCTATTATTGCATCAATTTCATGGGAATCAGATGCGGACAGGGGGCAACCTTGACACCAACTGTGGTGAAGAAAAATCCTCGAGGACATTCAAAATTAAGATGATATTTCAGGAAACTCCTAATGAATACAAGGATGCTTCTAATAATTTTCAATCCTTATATAGTTCCTAGTTGGACTTTTACTCATTATTTAGGGTCTTAATCTTAACATCAAAAAGGTAATAATTATCTAAATATAGGTCATTCTTCATCCTTGATTCGGGATACATGCAGAATTCACTCCCTCCCAATCAAGGCAAAATCAATCCCAAGGTGATTCAATTTGATCTCTTCTACACAAGTTAACATTATTGAGCAGCGCTTTGACATATGACCTCAGACAGTTCATACATCCCTAATGGATTCTCTCTGCTTATTTCACTCAAGTTAACATTATCGAGTAGTGCTCTGATATACAACCTCAGATTGGTCATACGTCATTGGTGGATTCTCCAACCTCTTCCACACAGGTTAATATCATTAAACAGTGCTCTGACATACAATCTTAGGTAATTCATATATCATCAATGAAATCTCTTGACCTCTTTCACATAGGCTAACATCATCGAGCAACGCTTTGACATAAAACCTCGGATAAGCATCCATCCTTGTGGATTTTCTCAACCTCTTCTATACAGGTTAATGTCATAGAGTAGTACTCTGACATACAATCTCAAATTGGTCAACATCCTCAATGTATTCTCTAGACCTCTTCCACAAAGGTTAATGTCATCAAGTAGTGCTTTGACATATAACCTCGGATATATCAAACATCCTTAGTGGATTCTCTAAATCTCTTCTATACTAGTTAACGTTATCAAGCAATGCTTTGACATATACCCTTCGATTGATTAAAAAACCTCGGTGAATTCCCTTGACCTCTTCCATAGAGGTCAATATCATCGAGCAATACTCTGAGTAGATAACATTCTCTCTATCCATGAAAGCAAGTGGTTGATGAAATCACCACTCATATGAAGGTCTTAACAGACTAAAAGTCTCAAAAAGCACCGGCGTAATATATCAAAGCATGTCATCTACCAACAAGTAATTTTAAAAGACTAGGGACAAGTCATCATCGGCTTCTCGCTCGACTACTACTAGAAGCACACCCTCAAACTATCTCCTTTAGCTTTCTATTCGACACTAGACTTCTGTTTATCATGGGACTTTAGTCGGACCTCTACCCGATAATGAATTTTCACCCATCACCAAACTTTTGCCCGTCGCTGAACTTTCATAAGACTTTTATCCAATGTTAACCTTTTACCCGTCATCATACTTTTGCCTGTCACCAAAATTTCATTTGAGTTCTACCCGATGTCAATTTTCACCGGTCTCCGAATTTTTGCCAATTTCCCGATTCGTCAGACTTCTACCCGGTGACAAATTTCCATTCATTGTTGAACTTCTGCCCATCACCAAACTTTTATAAAACTTCTACCCGGCGTTAAATTTCCACCCGACGCCAAATTTTCACTAGTCACCAGACTTTTGTTGGACTTCTACCCGACGGCGAATTTCCACCTGACGTTAGACTTCTTCCTGTCTTCAGACTTTCATCAGACTTCTACTCGACGCCAAAATTCTATCCGTCATCAGACTTCTACCGGTCACAAGAATTTCATCAGAGTTTTACCCGACATGGAACCTTCGCATGTCATCAGACTTCTTCCCATTGTTGGACTTTCATCAAACATCACCTGATGCTGAATTTTTGTTCATCTATGGACTTTTTTCCTTTGCCAGACTTCCACCTAATAGCAGAATCTCTTGAAGAAGAAGGAAACTCCTACTTAGTGAGGGGCCCTAAATTAGGACATGGGATACCACCCAAAAAGGGTTAATGGAGTGCCTCAACCTGAGGGAGAGAAGAAGGAAGATGAAACTCCTACTCAGTGAGGGGTCCTAAATTTTGATAGGGGATATCACCTGAATAAGACAAGGGAAGGCCTCAGCCTTGTTGCAAATATATTTTCATGGCTTATATTTTGATGATTGACAAACACTATTTCTCTTGGACTGCTTGTTGCTTCTAAAGTTTCAGGAACCGAAGATCGGATGAATAAGACGAAGCCAATTCAGGATTGCGTAGGTTTAGGGTTGAGTCAGTCTGTACTTTTGTTTTTCACTTCTTGAATCTACTTGTAATGATCAAAGAGACTGATGATAAGTAACCCTTCACGCACACACTTGAGAGACTTAAAATTTCTGTTTTTACTCATATCGGTCAGGATGATTTTTACATCGGCCTGGACGATCAAGCTTAAAACAGAAAGTATAAATGAGAATTCTTAATTAAGGCAGCCGTCATTAACATATCAGCCTAGACGATACGTGTATCGGCCAGGACGATATGCTCAAAATAGAAAGAAGTTGCTGCCATAGATAATTAAGGTATATTGTATTTTTAAATTATCGGCCAGGACGATCATTGATCGGCCTGGACGATATTCACAAATTATGCCTTAATTAATCAGGAAATTAAGGGAGTAATTAAGGATGATTGATACGATCATATCGTCCTGGACGATCGCAGGATCAGCCAGGACGATCTATTTAAAAATCTTAAGCTACTTCAGGACAATAAATATCGGCCAGCTCGTATCAAGGGCTATTCTCAGGACGATTTTCCTCTGAATTGAACTGATCGGCCAGGATGATCAAGCCAGTTTTCAATCGTCTAGTTTGCATTCAGGGTGATGCTCTGGCCAATCTTCTGAGATTTG
>NW_021319438.1:233510-294155 GCF_001605985.2 Dendrobium catenatum
TTTTTTTATGTTTTATATTATTCACTCATTAATATATAAAAAATTTATCATTTTATGTTTACGCAATCTTTTGATTTTGAGGCTTACGCCTCAAAACGCCTTGAGGCTTATGCCTCGCCTCAAGAATGAAAAACGCCTCAATACCCGAATACGCAATTTTAAACATTGAGCACAGGTCAAAGCGCAGTCAAAAGCGCATGTAAAGCGCAGGTAAAGCGCAGTCAAAGCGCAACTAAAGCGCAGTCAAAAGCATAGATGACGTGGCAAATTTTTATTGGATGTCCGAATCTATTCTTCGCGTCCGGTGACCGGATGCAATAATTTTCCCACACGAGATAACTTCATTTTGCTTCATCCAGTTAAACCAAACAAACGAAAGGAGCTAAAAGAATTGGCCGAGAGGAAGAAGAAGAGGGAAGGAAATATAGAAGGAAGGGATCGGGAGAAAAAGGAGACACCTGCGACCAAGCTTGCCGAGGGGGGGTCAAGTGCATGCGGGGCTAAGCTTAGAGAAGAGGAAGAAAAGTATGTTTTGTTATTTATTCATTACAATTTTTATGAAAATTGTATTAAATATTTAAATAAAAGAAGAGGATTAATATATTAATATTTATACATATAAGTGAGATGATGAAAAACAATAATTGAGAAGTATTAGATTAGAATGGATAGTGTTGATAAATAAGAAGTCATTTAATGATATTAATCAACTAAGATAATATGAAATTTTTATTTTAGATTTATTTTAAAATTTGTGAACATATCTTTTGGAATTAAACTTGAAAATAATAATGATATTATGAAAAAAATTTAATTAACATTTTGATAAAATATATTTTGAGAGTAAATATTCTGATGGGTTTTATTATAAATTCATAGTAAATTTAGAAAAAGAGAGAGAAAGTATAATTAAAAATATATGAGCAATTTATAACTTAAATTTAACGAATAGATATTTTTTGTTTAGAAATATAATAAAAATAGAATAATACTTAATCATTAGATTTTTTGGAGTAGTTTTAATGTTAAAAATTAGAGAATATTATGAGTTGGAGATAAATTATAAAATATAATGTAATTATATATGTATCAAGCTATCTGCAGCGGAGTGGTTATTAAAATAAATTGTTAAGGCATCAAACTTTGAGGTGAGTATTCGTAATTCTACATTATAATAATTATATTATTTCTAATTGCATTTAATTGTTATTACAAATACTTTACCTTATTACTTCTTCAAATTACATTACAAATTATTTATTTCTCGCATATCAAATGATTGAGCATGCATAACATGTTATATTTTACGTTACTTTATAAAGTAAAGGAATGTAATGTGAATGAAATGGCTAGATAGATATGCTTACATGTGCATGTTGACTGATGGAGCACAACCCTTTATGGTACTGGTTGGGAAAAGAGTATTATTTAAAGCTTAAAATGAATAGAAAAGAAGATAATGTATATCGTAGGTGCGGCGCATCAGAAGAAAGGTATTTATAATATTTAACTTTGTTTCAAAATTTTGAAGTTCTAGTGGCTCTTCCAGCTTATTTGAGATAGTTTTAAATTGATTGAAAATTTAACCCAACCGTCCGACCGTATGTTCCTACCTCATTAATTCAAGCCTCCGGGTCGAGTCGTGACAAAAGTGGTATCAAAGTCCAAAGAATATTTTAGGAATTTGCATCGTAATGAAATAGCCATATAAATGATATATATATGAAATTATTTAGGAAGAATTTAGAGATTCTATAGTATAATTAATTTTTTTATATAAATACTTCAGGTATGTTGTTGATCAAGAAGAAGTAATTGATAGAAATATGGAAGGAGAAGAAGTAACACCTAAAATGATTGTGAACACCAATACATTTACCCAGATGATGACGGCTATGACCCAACTGCTTCAGGAATCAAGATCACAACCTGGAGTTGGAATGGATAAAAATCTGAAGTTGTTTTAGGACATGCGACTACCACTATTCAAAGGTAATGAGGGACCAATTGAGGCAAAGAATTGGTTGCTTCATATAGAGAAGATATTGGATAGCATGTCATGTCCTGATGAAAGGAAAGTGCCTCTCGCTACATTTGTTTTGAATGAAGAAGTAGAAAGGTGGTGGAGAGGTCAACGCAAAGACAGGCTAGGAGATATTTCAAATATATTGGTCAACTAGGAAGACTTTGTGGAACTTCTCATAGAATGGTTCATAACTATGTCAGCACGGAGGTAGATGCAGGAAAAATTTATAAGATTGATTCAAGGAGACAAATCAGTGATGCAATACGAAGCAAAATTTACAACCATATCCAAATATGAACCACAGTTAATTACAACAATATAAGAGAAATATTATCAATTCCTATCTGATCTAAAAGATGTGATTAGACAACCTTTAATACCTTTAGGAATCGAGGATTATTTAATATTGATAGAAAGAGCAAGAAGGGTGGAGATTAACTTTCAAATCGCTCAGAAGTGAAGAGATAGTATAAAAGGAAGAGTGTTGAAGAAAATATCCAAAGCAATCAAAATATCAAATTGAAGGATCAAATGGATAGAAACTCAAGTTTAGCCCTAGTGGAGTCAATAGTATAGCTACCAGTAGAGTTATGGATGCTTGTGTTAAGTGTGGCAGATTTCATAAGGGTGAATGCTTGATGGGCTCCAACACTTGCTACTAGTGTCATTAGCTTGGACATATAACAAAATATTTCCCTACATTGATTCAAAGGACTTCAGGAGAGTTGAGATCAGGTGAGACACCTTTGCTGAAGAGCTTTGATAAACAGAAGATGATAGAACTATTAGTTTCAGCTCCAACACAAAATCAATCAAGACAGAATGTTCGACTTCGAGTTTATGCTCTAACTCAACAGGAGCCTAATGAATCAATAGATGTTAATAAAGATGAATGAGATGTCTTTAACATAGAAACTTTATAATGCGTTCTAAAGCTGAAAAAGGAATTGTATATTTTATATGCCCTCAACAAAAAACGTTTATACATAATTGTTAATAATTTATGAAATATGAATGTCTGAAACTCTAATGTTTTCCCTTAAGTAGTTCTAATTATATAGTTTGGTTGTGAAGTAATCAGATGTTAATTTAGGTATTCTTATACCAAGACTACAACAAACACATAAGATAATATATAAGTAAACTTTTATGTAAATTGCTTTCTGTCTTTAAATTGTTTATCTTGTTGAATTTTACTCATATCTAATTATATTAAATATTATTGCAGGTAGGAGAAAGGACAAGGTAGAACCCAAAAAGGGTCAAACCATCACATTTTGGTGTACAGTTTTGGCGTACAATTTTGTAGTAAGTTAAACTGTTAGTATGTATATCAGTTATGGCTTACATAAATTTTGATGATTTACTTAGGATCCTGAAATTATTTTAGTAGCTCTGTAGATAAATGATTGATTATTGATTGAAATTTGCTTCCGAGTTGAACAATGTTATAATGTATTCAACGGAACAGTCAACAGTTTAATTTTTTCATAGATAAGGAGTCATAGTATGTACAGAGGAGTAGTTTTGTTTACTATTCGTCTCATGTTAACCTAGAGGAGTCGTTGTGGGTCATGATATACAAACACTTCTTTGAGCCATTAAATGCAATTTCGTTTTTTTTTTTTGGTAATTTAAATAGCTTTTTGAGCAGAAAAGTAATATTTCTTGCACATACATTGTGAGAAAATCTGTAAGGCAGAATTAATGATGGATGATATATCAAGTATACTTCCAAAAACAGAAAATATTGAGAACGTTACTGAGAAAGGAAACGAAACTTACTTTCCTGGTGGTAATGCAGTGCCAGCTTGTATTGAATCCTCAAGCCAGTGATCATTTAGCATGAAAGTCTTAACTGCACATCCATAGAGGAATTTAGTAGTTTGGACCTGCATATAACGAATAGCAAATCAATTCTGTCAGAGTGAAACCAACTTGTGTCAGTTTAGTGTACTTAAAAAATGATTCATTTGCTAAAATGCGCATGTTTAGTGGTGACAACACATCTCATATAAATATAAGTCAATTACCCTAAAATCATTAAAAACTAGTGACAAGAACAATTATGAATTTTTTAAATATCATCAATTGGATGTATAACAAAACTCACTGTAGATGACTCATATTGTAGATTTTAAAATAGTTTCTAATCAAATACAATAGCTGTTGGGAATATCTTGCTAATAGATGATTGTTTTAACTAGTGAAATACATGAGTTAAACTACACTTTTAAAATGACTTTCATATGTCGTCGGATTATCTTTGTGCTATTTTTAACATCTTGATGAATGGTTAAAATCATCAAAAAAATTGATGAAACTTGATCCACATGTAACTCTTATTTCTTAGATCACAATCAACAACATGATATTGAGATTAAAGATTGCATAAATATTGAAATAACTGAACAAATTGATGCCAAACATAATAAACAATTGGAACAGTTGCAACTATGATAACTTCGTCTTCTTCAATTTAAATAGAAGGAATACTAACAAATTTTGTGTAAGATTATAAATTTCTTAGCGCTTAATGTAGGCACTCACAAGAATGAATGCAAACATTCCTAAAAACCAGGCCTAAAAACTTAGGATAAGTTTAATAATGATGATTCTATGATTTAATAACTATAATGCCTAAACAGGCTATAAAAAAACTTTCCTTCACTCAGAATAAACAAAAGAAGCATAATCTTAAGTTCTGAACCAAATTACAACACAAAAATAGAACATAACTACAGTCACTGCTTCACTAAATAAAACAATAAACAAACGCAACAAACTATTGAAAATTAGGAGTAAAATCATTGGCGAAATTATTGTAAAATTAATGCATTTCAGCTCCTTTTTAACCCATTTAAGTTGCAAGCTACAAGCACAACACTGAACAAACCTACAGAGTACTAAAAGTAGAATCGCACACAAATTCTATTTCCAACCATGCAAGAGTAACTGCTATCAGAAAGGGAAAATGCTACGCAAGCAAAAATTTTATCTCAGAGTATCCAACCCATCAGACTTACTCTACAGATTTCTATTAACAACACAACAAAATAGACTATCAGGATATGCATTTTTTTCAGATTTGAAAGAGGTGATAATTTTTTTTCATTCGAGCAAATAGCTTGAGAGCACTATACAAGTTCTTTTAATTTAATTAATTTTTTGGGGTGAAATACCCGCATACATATACCTTCTTTGGACATAGGATAACAGGAAGTTCCCTGCTAGCTGACCTTATAGACTTTCCATTTAAATATGGAAAGTTTGATGGTATATTTGGAAGAACATAGCCACCATGCCTTCTAATTAATTCTTCAATATCCTTTGCCTTGTAACTTGGGAACCCAGTCAAAAGAAATTCTAGACCCTGAAGTATCATTCCATTGTTTCTTACTGCACTATCACTAGTTAAGCAATTGTGCTTATGATCCCATCTAGACTCAGATTTGTATGGCGTCCCAGAACATGAACCTGCAAGCGTTGAAGCATTGAGAATTTAGGAACATGCAATTAAAAGATTAGATCCAAAAAAACTGTTGAATCTAGCAAGTGAACTTGATAATGGTAAAACGATGATGAAAAATTACAGTGTGTTATGCGTTTAGACTGCAAGTTGAAAGCCTTATGCCCCATATTGTAGGCAGCTTCCTGAAATCGGACTTTCTTTTTCTTACATTTTTTCTCTTCAGGAAATGAGTATAAATTTGACTGTACAAGGATATGAGATTTGCTGATTGTTTCACTCATGTAGCAAGCCTTTTTAGTTGAATCATCTGGTCTGCATGTCCCTGAAGATGACTTAGACAATCTTTTCATTCTCTCATGCCTATCGCCACCTATAGTTACTTTAAAACCTTCCAGTATTGGAGATGAGAATGCATCTTTATGCACAGGTGTTTGAGTGTCTACTTTATCAGTGCCCCGAATGGCCAAAGATGGCGCTCCAATTTTATTTTGTTCAAGAATCTCTTCATTGTTTGATTTACCTGCAGCCAGGCATTTTCCTGGCAGCACAATATCATTTTTATTAGAATATTCAACAACCATTTTGCTAGGCAAATTCATAACTGCACCATTTATGCCATACAGTGGAAGCTGTATACATGGAGAATTACTTCCCTCTGCTTTTTCATGGCTATCTGTCACCAAGCTGTAAGGCCTGAGTGAATTCAGTTGTTTGCGATGAGGAACATTAGGTTGCGCAAGTTTGGTTTTAGATAGAATGAACTCTCTATTCTCAATAAACGGTTTTGGAAACATAATATTATTTTGCACGGTAGAAATTCCATCTAAAAATTTTGAGTAGATGACAGTCATTGGATTGTTGAACTTTTCAAAACCATCAATTGCAAGTTTGGTTTCATAACCAACATTCACTCCAGTAGAAATACTGCAAGGAACAACAGAGCATAAAGGATCAGATAATGATAAGTTCCTAGAATAATCTTGTGAAAGTGGTGCTTCATGATTATGCTCCTGTTTCTTGCAAAAGTCAGAAGATGACACTTGCAATGCCGTTTCTGAAGAAGAAACTACCGTAAGTTCAACTGATGGCTTTATCTGTGATACTTCTTGATCCAAAGAATCCATGGATTCCGAAAGGAAGCTGGTCTCCCAATTAAAAAACTTTAAGCTCTTTTTGACCTTTGCATTACTCGGCTGTGAAACCATTCCACCCTTCAAAAAATAGGTTAAATTTAGAATCAGGTTGCTAATGATTGAATATAACACGTTGTTAAACAAAGAAGCGCCATTATGAACTGAATTGGCAACACTAACGACTCTTGATCACTATCTACTTTACCTTTTGCATACAATCATGCTCCATAAAGCCAATCTGGTTTGCTGGCAAAACATCTTTAATGTGAAGCTTCTGCTCCTGCTCTCGTGCATGATCTTTTAAAGATGGTATAGAGTAATCGAGAGGCAGATTGTCCGAGGACTTTGGTTGAGTATAACGGTAAAATTCTAAGTGCATGCTATTTGATTGTAGCTTGAAGTCTAAAGGAGAACATATTTGGGAACTTGTTTTACGAAAGACACCCTTAGTAATTTCTGGAAGTGCTTTTCGCTCATCTCCAAGATCGCCAGCTAAAACATTGCAGGTATATGATGAATCAGATTTTAATATCTCCGGTTGTTTGGTAACTGAACCTTGAGCACTGTTGGAAGATTTTGTACAAGCAAATGAGCTTCCTGAAGTTTCAGCAACTTTCTGAACCGTTATACCAACATCTTCAAATGCATCAAACATAGAATTTTCATCCAAGTCAGAAAGCTGATCAATATCATCCGGATCTGCAACTGAAGATGTCTGGGCTGTTTCCAACATACATTCATTTCGGGCATGTTTTACACGAAGAGCAATTTCAATAATTGCTGCATCTGAAAAAGACTCATATTGCATGCTACTAGACATCATTTCAGAAATAACCACTGCTTCAGAAGCAGCAATGGAGAGCTCAACCACATCATCTGCAACTGTACTCTTGAGGCCTCCATCAAGTTTTTCGTCACATTCTTGCTGAATATTCTGGTTAGTTTTGATAAGTTTATCTGTATCTGGTTCACATGGCACATTTTTCTTAAAGGTTGCTGGTGAATTATTAAATCTTGGGGATGGATCCTCGCATGAATACCGACAGGCCAAACCAGGAGCGATTGCAGGGTCTTTGGAAACACTTTTCTTAGATAAACATTTGCTCATTTCATGCTTCCACGAATGAGGAATTTCATTATATTGGTCAGATGATACTTGTGAAATACTTTCTGAAGAAAGATGCAGATAGAATTGCATAGCCTGGGGAGAACATACTTTCCAGTGAGCCAAAAATGCGTGCATCGGGTACCAAAATATTTTAAATTTAGTAAAAGTTTCATCATAATCACAACAGAATAGCTATTGCAAAGAAATTAATAATTTTAAAAAAAGATATCCTGATCTTGTTGGGGAAACTTTGTTGTACGGCTGGATCAGTTCAATCGAAACCGGTCCTCTAAATAAAACAAACAAAACATAGAGTGCGGTCGAGCAGGCTGAGCGAGCGGGGAACAGCAGCGAGCGGGTTCGGGCGACTGAGATTTGAGGAGGCGAGCAAGTTTGGAAGCGATCGTGGCATACTGGGATAATGTATTCTAAAGAAGACATCGAAATAATTGCCTGAAAAAATAAAAGATCTTCAATAATTGATTGTGATAATGACCGACACATGACATCATTAAGGCGTTGGAGAGGATTTTGGAGTTGCAAATCAGTTATACACAGTATTGAGTAGATTGACTATTATTCTAAGTACATTATGGAGCTGAGAAAATGGAGAACTGTTCTACTCTACCCAAAGTAGATTATCGAAAGGAATGTATAGGGGAACATCTATTGGGATGGCCACTGAAGTCCTAAAATTATTAATGCCCATTGTTAAAAAGGTTTAAGGCGGTCAAATGACTCGACTACTAAGGAAATTTACTATTACAGGAATAAAACATAGATTGCTGAAATATCATCCCAAAGTTGAATTTGAATTTCGTTTACAGTCCTATTTATGTTCTAAAACAGGCCAGAATAAATCAATATTCTGGCTTCAACGCAATACTGGAAAAGCAAAAGGTCAAACCGAATTGGAGGAAGATATATATCAACTGACTACAGTCCGGAATTGTAATTTTTTTTTTTTTTTGGGTAATATTACTGAAGCAAAGAGAGATCTTCCTTGTCAAATATTCAAAGCATTAGTATTAACCGTGAGAAATGATACAAACTGTGATGCATTGGCAATTAGAAAATCATAAATTTGGATTAACATATATGCAGTATTAAAAAAAATTTAATTTATGCAACTAGTTACGTCATATATGAATGATGAGGACAAAAATCAAAGTCTAGCACATTAAGAAAAGGTATTCTTTAATTAATTACATTATTTGAAAAGGTGAGTCAGCTTGCAAAACGAATTATTTTTGGTGAGAAAGTGTACAAGCATGACCTAAGAAAACTAAGGCTTCGTTTGGGACGGCTTTTTTCCTGCTTCTTAAAGCAGCTTTTTAATAAAAAAATTAAAATTTTTTTACTAAAAAATTGTTTTAAGAAGCAGCAAAAAAACCGTCCCAAATGAAGCCTAAGTTCTATTATGTAAACATGCATAATACCAAAAAAGAACCATACACAACTTGCTGCTTACTAAATCGGCGGTGAGCCTTACATTTGAACAAGAAACACTTCCACGTCGTTGATCATCATCGCCAGATAAATGTAAGTGACAGCTAGTATATTTGGCACATCCAGTTGTAGTTAGCTGAGCTTTATCCCCTTTGTATAAACTTTCTTCTAAAGATTGATATTTCTGAACATGATCAAAACTAGGTAGGTCAATAAGTAAAAAAAAAACGATTCACTGAAATTAATGGAAACTTCATAGTGGCCTGGTCATAACAAAATGTTCACCGCCACTCAATCAATTTGTTTGTACAACAGAAGGTACCAAAAAGCAGCAATAATCTTCGTTTTGATACATGCTAACAGCATTGGTAATTCCTGAGAATGGTCGAACATTACAAACAGAGAGAGAGAGACTAAGTGATAAATTTCCTATTTATCAGTTTTTTTGGCCTGGGTTAGTAGTGAATGCAGACTATTCTGCATAACAAGATGACAGAAGTGGAAGATACAAAATGAAGGAAAACTCTGGTAAAAAGTCTTAAAAGTAACAGCGCTTTGGAAAACAGTTCTCTCATATGTGATGAAGGTGACAGAGTAGGAAACCAACTAGGCAGTAAAATGATATACTCAACAAGAAAATGAATGAAACAAAACAAAAGATACCAAACAATGAATCCATAAGATAAAGATGTTAAATCCTACAACCAGAAACTAGGTAGCTAAAATTATAGGTTGCTAAGTTCATTCAAGTGTTTATAACTAGGTTTTACAGGAAAATGCATGGAGAACTATTTATTAAAATGGCCTGTAAATGAAAGTCCAAACTACCTCTGCTGGCTTATTATAAGGTAATCC
Source organism: Dendrobium catenatum (assembly GCF_001605985.2). Taxonomy (NCBI): domain Eukaryota; kingdom Viridiplantae; phylum Streptophyta; class Magnoliopsida; order Asparagales; family Orchidaceae; genus Dendrobium; species Dendrobium catenatum. The sequence continues at coordinate 243,554 of NW_021319438.1, forward strand.
TTATGAAAATAAGAAATGATGTAAAAATTTGCTAATTCCTAGTAAATAAAAAATTAAAATACAGCAAAAAAAAATCATCTCTCTAGATAACCACCCATCAAATGATAGCCGACAAACTGATTCAATTCTGCTTGGACAACAGGCTCTCATCTAGAGAATATGAATGGTGGAATCTCCTTAGAAGGTTGAAGAAGCAATACATTCCATCAAAAGAATTCTAGAATCTCTTAAAAACAATCAAAGATGTCTTGTTTAATTTGAAAAAGTTTCATCCACAGGAGCGTGCTATCGTTTGAGACATGTACAGGTTGCTTTTAACGGTTGATGTGTATATCACTTAAAGCGCTTATAAAACCTATGACATGCAATAAGTTAGACCATTTTGTTTTGTTTGAAAGCAATTCGCTTGAGCACAAAACTATTTGAGATGTATGAGCACTATGTGGTAGTAATTCATGTGTGATTTTGGTTATTAAAACATGTGAGTGACTTTATTTTACATTTAGTAATGTCTTCCTCGCATTTTGTCTGCTTGCATGTATGATTTGCGGATCCGAATGCCAGTGTTATTAGTTGGAATCCATCATGTGTTTTCAAAGAGAAAATTTTTCTGTTTCATAAGATTAATGTGCATATTCAAGTTTAGAAAATTCATGAACTTTAGAGTAAATAGAAACTAGAAAACTTGGGCATTCTGCCATCACAGAACAATATACCGACTATAAAATGAATCACAAATTATATCAACTAAAATTGAACACATGACCGTTGATGCCACACAAATGCAGAAAGTAGAAAAACATAATCTCATCTCATTCATCAGTAAACAATAAGAACTACAGAAGAAAAAAAAACGCTTTGATTCCACAATGGATGCTCCAATAACTTGAGCAAGATAACCAAGCATTGCATAATAATAGCAAGAAAAATACTCACCTTGACAACAACTGGAGTTACATTTTCTTGACCATCTTCAGGAAATCCATTATCAAGATGCTCATATGGCTGAAGCCAAGCAGGGAGCCAAACTGGGTCCTGGATTAAAATAGAAACAAAAGCACTGAACATTTTGCAGCATAACTTGGCCGCCAAAAAAGAGAAATATATAAAATAGTCCCTCAACTATTAGCAAGTACCCAATTTAATCTCAGATTTTCGCATTGCCCCAATTTAGTCCCTCAAGTATTGAAACTTGATCCAATTTTATCCCAAGGCCGAAAACAATAGTTAAAGTTAACATCAAAGTTAAATGTGGGGATATTTAGGCAGTACAAGTATATGTGAGATTATATATATAGTTTTATTTTATCATTTAATAAATTATAATAAATATAAAAACCAAAATAAAAATTAACCTATTAAATAATAAGGGAATACTAAATAAAATAATATTTTCTGTCAAGAAAAATTTAAATAGAAAATCATACATAACTCCAAAACACCTGTTACAAAAAATATTATCATGGATGACAAACTCTAAAATCCTTATTACAAAAATGATGTTTTTGGCAACATAACTCCAAAACTCTTGTTTAAAAAAAAAAATTCTGCCAGTAATTTCCTCTAAAACATCTAAACGGAAGCTCCAAAACACCTTTCTTAAAAATCAACTATGAATGCAAAGTCGCAAACCTAAATATTTTAGCTAATGATAATTATATTGCTTTACAAAAAATACATAGTACCATATATTTTGAAATGCACCATATATTCTTTCTACAATATCGTTTTAAAGCACGATTTTGTATTAAAACTATTGAGTTTTCAAGTTACCTTGAATTTATTAAACATATTCAAATTTTTCTAGCGTGTTCTGATTCAAATTGATTAAGTAGGCCATCAAATTGAACCTTTTGAATCATAATTTATGAGCTGTTTAGCCCTTTTGTTTTTTTATTTAATAAGTGATCCATTACTAAATTAATTTGGAAGATGTTACATATATGTATATATATAACAATCTTCTTCTCATTATCACAGTGATAAGTTACACACTAAAAGAAGGTTCAGGATCCTGAGTTAATTTTTACTAAGAATATATAAGTAATCATATTCATGGAAGTTATAACTTTTTTTTTTTTGCTTGCAAATAAATGTTTTGATGTTATATATCTTACAAATAGAAAATAATTTTCTTCATTTAATGAATATGTATCTTTCTTTTTTAATTTCACAGGTCGTTCATGCCACTATGAAAAAAATTAGTTTTGGATACTTTTAGCCAATTTTTTTTTAAGAAAACTCTGATCACTTTTATTCATGTCAAAGATAATTTGATTTCAGGAGTACCATTTTTTCATTAATCTTTGAGAGACGGCCAAAAAAATATTCTTTGTTGTAAGAGTAAACAGCCAAAAATCATATTAGAAATTTTCATAAAACATTTTTTTATTATTTATTTTATACTAAATTTTTCATAAATATCTACCATTAATAAAATATACATATTGAGATTATAATAGATTTGCTTTTTTTATATTTCCCAATTTTTAGAGAGCGAAATTTCCATATCATACAAAGCTACATGACAGTTAATGGATCAACTCCTAACATGGCTCGCAGCATAACTTAGCCAACCTCTTGCAAAGAAATTGCATTCAAGTATTCAACCATCCAAATACAAATTGAAAAAAAAAAAAAAAATCAGCCTAATCGCATTCAGAAACCACCCAAACCGCATGTATTACCTAGGGCAAAATGCTTCAATAAATCAAAACCCAGTCACAGTAACCATTAGCTCAGATTAGTAAGATATCTCGATGAAATCTTGCACAGAAAGGATTCAATCGAACAATGAGCGGTCAGAGATTCTGCAGCGTAGAAAGAAAGATCAAGAAGGGTAGATAGCTAACCTCTGAGAACTGGGGTGAGTGATAACCAGGGCAAGCCATTAGATTGAAATCGATCGATCGAGCCTTGAGGTCTTGCCGGGAACCTGCGTGAAATTTTGGCGCGAAGGCCAGAGGCGCATTGGCGGCTATTAGAGGAATGGAAGTGTGGAGTCGAAGGGGATTATTCGCACGTTCGAACGTTGGATGAAGATCCAACGGCTGATAAAGGGTATATTGCGTTATATATAACAATTCACCATCTTTTATAACTGAATATTAATTAAAATTCCACACTAAATAATAAATATTAAGTAGAAAATCCATATTATTGAAAAAAAATAATTGCCACTTATCTTAAAATATGATAATTTTAATTTGATAATGATATAGAAGGTGTGATAATTAAATTTAAAATTGCATAATATATTATATTCAAATTTAAAATTAATAATCTTACAATATAGTTGTTAGTTTTTAAAATTGTAAGAGTTTAAAACTAAAATATGATCATATTTAAATTGAAAATAAATGATATTCATTATACCATAGTTTTTTGACATATTATCATTTTAAGTTAAAATTAACATCACTTGGTAATCATATAACATGCCAAGTGATATATATATATATATATATATATATTGCCCAAAGTGACAAAAAGGCTATGCAATATATGATTATCGTCGTAAAGGTCTTGTGCTCCAAAATGATGCTCCTTGTGAGCAAGAAGGCAAAAAGATATCAAAATCAAAGCAAAAATATCACCTTGATAATAAACATGTAATAAGAATTGTTTCTTCCTAAAATATTCACGGTGGTAAAAGTATGAAAAACTCCATATCTTTGCATTGCACGTATCCAACTTACAAACAAAAAGAATAGAAACACCATGATTTTTAACATGAAAAATCATTGAGGGAAAAACAACGAGGCTGCAATTAGTTGAAATGAAATCCACTAATGTTGAAAAAATCACAAAGTTTGATTTGTCCTTCAACTTGAAGATAATCATATTACAATAGTAAGCTATCGGGTTAAAATCTAGCGACAAACAGAGGTTGGACGGAAGTCCTGCGATGATCGGTTGTCAGGCGGAAATCCGGCATCAATTGGCGGCCGGGTAAATGTCCGATGACAGTCACTGGCCAGGGAGAAGTCCGGAAACAATAACTTTCCAGCAAATTTCCGATGAAAAATAGACTAACAGTAAAACACGAGTCCGAAAATATTTCTGACAAGAAAAAAGTCATCCGAAACTATTCCTGGTAGATTTAGCAATGGGTTTCCAAAGAAAATGTAGTTTCATTTCGCCAGCATTTCCAACAGATATTTATTCTATTTATGACATACTAAGCTGTCTTAATTGCCCATGCCTTAAAGCGCTCTCTCTTTTGGATTTCTTATTCGTGTTTTATGTTTAGTTCTTTGTTAGCTCCTAATCCATCTGTGCTTACCAGTGGATCTTGCCACCATTTCTCTTTTTGTTTAATATTAACTTCCCTTATTTTACCCGTTTTAACAACCTTAGATTTCATTTAGAACAGCTATTACCATTACTTTTTCACTACTTTTAAAAAAACTTTATACTAAAAAATCATTTTAAAAAAATAATTACAAAGCTTATAAACTTCTTTCAGCTAGGATATTTCCCAATCATGGTGATTTTGATTGCTCTGAATATTTTGTATATTTAAGATTGATTTGGTATACTACATGTTTAGGCTTAGATTATGATGGTTTTCTATGGGTATTTGCAGCATATCAACGATTATTTCATTATGCAGCTATGTTGATCATTCATCCTCTTATGCTATTTTGGCGTTGAATCTTAAGCTAAGCTTCGTTTGGGACTGTTTTTTCATTGCTTTCTTAAATGATTTTTAGTCTAAAAATTTATAATTCAAAAAGAGTTTGTACTAAAAAGTTGCTTTAAAAAGCAACAAAAAAACTGAACCAAACTAAACCTTAGTTATAGAATTGATAATCGACTTGGTTGTCTTCCATTAATGTCACAATATTATGCTAACATATAATGAATTTATACCATACGACAAATCAATAAAATTTAATACATATTCTCTTTCGAATAAAATTTGAACAAACTAATCATTTCACTCTCTTCAATTGCATTATTGGCCGACTTCATAGGCCTGCATACAACTTCAAGTAATACCATTCACTATATCTGAAACTCCTACATCAATCTATCAGCAACAATGGGTTTCATTCTACTCGATTTCTTTCTTCTTAACATCATGATTTTAGAGAGAGAGAGAGAGAGAGAGAGAGAGAGTGAGAGAGAGAGTGAGAGAGAGTCCTGTTACAACAGAAAAAAAGTCACAAACAAAAACTGCAACATTACTAATTTAAATTATCTTATAAACAGTATGAATAATGAAGCACATTGAATAGTTTGTTCTGAGCGCTTTCACTCTAAGCAACCACTGCTTCGGGACTGGGAATCTCGTTGCGAGATATTTCCCTGAAACCCAGCATCTTGTTCAGTGCACTGATATAAGCCCGAACACTGGAGACTACTACATCCATGTCTGCTCCACTACCACTGCAACATAGGAAGTTTAGATTTTTAACATATCAGAGTAAACCAACGAAATTGCTTGAAATAACAATCAATCACCAATCCGCATCATCGTAAGTTATTTTCTGTAAATATTTGTTAACATTTTTCTATCATTCCACCCCATATTATCGGCAAATTTTCCCCATAAGTTTAGCATGTAAAGCCACCTGTTCTACCAGCTATTTTTAGAACCGTCCAGTTACGATTAGGTACCGAGCAATACCGAGCAGTACGAGCGCGACACCGAACGGTACCGAGCACGGTACATTTTTGAGGTGACGTGGCCATAATAATAAATCCCTATTCTACAGTATTCAATCTTCCTAGTTTTGTACATTCCTTGTTAACAATCATCAACAATACTCATCATCTTTAGTTATTTTGTGCAAATTTTTTTGTTCAGTTTTCTTCCAATGTCAATACTTTTCTATTCCTCTTCCTAATCCTTCGACTCCATCTTAAGGGTTTGCATGCCAAAGCCACCTATTCTACACTGTTTTATCTCCCTAATTTTTCACATTTATCATAACTTTTTACTACTAAAAATTTTGAATTCATACAACATACATTCTATGAGTTTTAGCCTTAGTTTGGGACGGCTTTCTTTCTGCTTCTTGATGCAGCTTTTCAGTACAAAAATTAAAATTTTTGAACTAAAAAACTGTTTTAAGAAGCAAAAAGAAAGCCACCTAAACGAAGCCTTAGCATTCAAAGTTTCATGATGTTTTTCTTTCCTATAATGCTCATGAGATTTTTTTTTTTTTCATTTGAACAATCAATCTTTAACTCTAAAAATTATATCTTCATTAATCCATAAAATAAGTTAAATAACTGAAAGAAGTTGCATGAACTGCAAATGATTGAGAACAAGTTAATTGAAAATGAATGTAAATTACCTGAAGGTTCTGGGCAGAGTCTCCCCTGTTAAGGCATGCGTGGATGTATGGCCATTGTGGTCTGCTCTAATGAGCACTCGTGTAGTAGCAACAGCATCAATCCCTTCTGTTACAGAGTTGAGAGAGTACTCCATAAGAGTTACTCGTACCTGAAAAAACAAAACTCAAGAGCTCAAATGGAAAACATGTTTTACATTCTCAGTAATAAATAAAAGGAAAATAAATTTCAAAAACTCAGGAACAAAGGACTGCAGATAATACAGTTTTCTGAAAAACGTTTCATAAATGAAATAAAACATGGCAAGTTACAATGCAAGGAGATTAGCCTACCATATTATTGATGAACAGTAAAACGATGAGCACAGCAATGAAAGCCAAGATGACAATGGTGATTAGGGAAATTGGTGCTATTTGTAATTAAAATTACAAGAAACCAGTGTTTTTTTTTTTTTTGTTCTTCATAGAATTTTCAGAACATTAAGACCGATATGACCTATGGATCAAACAATTCAGATTGCTTCTTAGCTCACTAAAGCCACAGGGCTAAGTTAGGGGAGGGTTTATATAGCCAGATGGATATAATATAAATTAGTACACTAATCTAAGGCTTATAGAATATGTTGAGTATCCTCTCAATTTTAATTTTCAACTATAAAGAAATATGTCCAATATGGAGGTTCAGCTTCTTCAACAAAAATCCTCAAAACTAGAGTTAACATGCTTTTGAAAATCTACCATTTGAAATTAAGGAACTAGGAACAAGTGTTTTCACCATGATATTTAAGTTTTCTTGATCATGCAAAATGTAGTCATTCAACTAACATCATAATTTGGAATGATGTTAATGATAGAAACCTCTCCTCATTTTTTTGTCCCTTTTGAGGGATGATGTTAATGAATTTTGGAACAGTTCAAATGATGGAAGATTTGGAAGAGGAAGAATCCAGTGAAATCAATCCTGAAGGAAGTCGTCGAGCACTAACTCTAGTTGTTTATAACATTTTTTAAAACATATTCAAATAGTAAAAATAATACAAATATATGTTACAAAAATATACTAGTAAAAATTTATGGATTCATTTTGCTTCCAAACATACAAAAAAAATGGTTTCTTGAGTTTCATTTACAACCAACCAATAACCGAAGTATTTACAATGCATTGAGTTTACTTACACTATTTAAAATACACTTGAATTCTAAAAGCTTTGCAACCAAACAACCACTTAGTGAGTTTTAAGAAAATTTTAAGGAAAGCAGAATAAAACCAATCCAAGAAAAAAATGAAGATTGTTTAATTTGGAGATCTATAAAGGTAAGGCTTTAGGAACTACCCACTAAGATTTGAAAATTTTGGGAAAATACGAAATAGTTTGATTAACAATTTTTGTTTTACAAAACCTGATAGACTAAGAGCCCAAAATTGCATCAATTGGAGTTTGTTTGGACACCAAAATAATTAAAAAAATAAATAAATTTTTCAAGTGAGGCCCACCACCTCCTTTTTTTTCTCTTCCACCCTCTCCAGTTTCCACCAAAACAAAACATGAACATGTGGACCATGGTGTCTGGTGATGCCAAATAGGTTGGAGTAACTAAGGAGTAAATTCGTTTTAACACAAGAAATTTAGGGGTTTAAATGCCAAAAACATATATTTTTGTTCTTTTGATTTGGATCCTCCATCTCTAGATCAAAAGCTTATGCACATTAATTTTAATTACCGAAGTTGTAGGAGAACAATTTTAAGAGCTTACTTTAATTGGATCACTGCTTCACAAAAGTAGAAGTGTGTTGATCATTCAGCCATTGATGTCAAAACAACATTTTATCAATCAGAAGGCAAGGACTATATGCTGCACTTGAGTGATTCATCACAGTAATTTCCATACTATTTTTTCACACGAAAAACTCTAAATTAGTTCCTTGTATCAAATTTCAATAAAATAATTTACATTTTGAAAGTTTCAAGCATTAGAAATTGATATATCTGAACTGAAGTTAGAGACAAAAAAATGCAAAAAACTTGATGTATCAACCATCACCTGGACAATATTATTAACTGCTTCGTAAGCAGCATGTACAGGACCTGTTCCAACTGAACATGCAATCCTCTCCACCCCTTCCGAATCAATAAGCTTAACAGTTGCTGTAGAGAGGCCTAGTGTTCCAGATGTAACCTGTTAGCAGGACAGAATTCTATATTGAAAAATGTAAAAAAAAAAATTGTAGATCAACAACTGCTAAATAATTTAGTCATAGAGGCTACCTGAAGATCATGAAGGGACCAAATGACTTTAGGTTGGAAGATTTCATTTGAAATTAGCGCTTCTATGTCATCATCAGATACACGCTGCCAAAAAAAAGCACTGTTTGTTAAGAATTAAACTATGAATTTCATGCTCACATAATTATTCTTCAGCCAAAAATTTAATCAAACGAGGAAACATTAATGAAACTTGAAAGCTAATGAAAATAAAAGAAAAGACTCTTAACTAAAGGATTCCTTTGAAGATGCAAATAAAATTAAGAAAAAAAAAACAATAAGCATTCAACGTAAAAGCAATACTCCATTCAAACAACTGGTCAGTCCAGAACTTTTAAACCAGTAATCCAAGATTTAACATCAAGAACAGACTACAATCAGCATCAGGATAGAAAATTAAATTTTGGTATGAAAAAAGCAAAATCTGGAAATACAATGTGCACATAAGCCTTTTACTTTGAGTTTTAGAGATAAGGCATCACTGAACTACCTATAAATATTAATGTATTCCCAGTTAATGATAATTGATGCCAGATCTTAATAATAACTATTGACCAACCTGAGGATCCGTAGGAGGCTTACCTGGATCACATCAATCTACTTTATTATTTGTGTGGCTGATTTAGGAATGATTATATTAGGGCAATTATGCATGATTATGTAATTATTTGTTTATTTCTTAAGATATCCTGCATAGATCTATAAATAATAATAATTTTATGTAATAATATTAAGCTTTTTACGTCTCGTCTGGAGGATCAACTGATTTGCATTGAGCCGAAGGCTAGCTCTATTGGATAGGAGGAGATCTACGCACCGAGGACTAAGCCGCTTGAGACACTTTTTTTTTTTGCTTTTGTCCATAAAGCTTGTCGCAATCCTAAAAAACAATTTTTTTTCTTTCTACTGTTACGCCTTTATTGTCGATCTTCCCTTAATGGAGTTATCCTATCTATAACCAATGCAGCCTTCATTGTTGTCCTACTTAATATAGCTCTACCTTTCTGGGACTGATTACCAAGCTAGGTGTTGACCTTAAAAAAATAAAAAATTTCAAAACCCCATACCTGCCCGGGCGTCGCATGACCTCGCACGTCACAGACACGTCCGTGATGTTACTCCCACGTCGCACGACCTCGCATCGTTAAATAGCCGAAGAAACGAGACCTTCAGCCTCTCGCTGGCTCTCTTCGCTTCCTCGCCTATTCTTTCTCCCTCTCACTCCTTCGACTCTTTCAATGTTGTTCGACACTGCTCCTTCAACGACTTTCCTTCCTGTCGGAACGGAAGTTACAACACTTCGGTCGGAAGCAAGAGAGGAGCTCGCTTGCTGTAAAGGAAACTTTCTCCTGTTCACACACTTCTTCGACCAGATCCCATACGTTTGCTGACGCTTCTTCAGCTTCTCCGTAGCTGGTTGTAGCTGGTCGAGCTCGCACCTTGGACGACTTTCCCTTCTTGTTGAATCGGAAGCTACGACACTTTGATCGGAAGTGAGGGCGGGAGTTTACTCGCTGTGAAAGCAACTTTCTTCTTTTGGTGTGCTTCTTCGACCCCTTATCGTTGTTCGACTCCGCCCCTTTGACAACATTCCCTTCCCTGTGGATTGGAAGTTACCACATTTCGATTGGAAGTAGCAACGAGAGCCCGCCGCTGTGAAGGTAGCTTTATCCCTTTTGTGAGCTTTTTCGGCCAAATCCTCCTGTTGCCGAACAGCTCTTTGGGCATTTTTTTATTTAAATTATAATTATTTTTTTATTATTAATAATTAATTAATATAATTATAATTGATTCTAATTAATTACTATTATTAATTAATTATAAGAAATAAAAAATGCCACTCTCTTACCTCGATGTGCGTGACATGCCGGTCAACCACCTATACATGCTTTTCTTAACGTGGTAGGAGTAAACCCGATGCGACACACTCAACTAGGTAAATAAAGGGCTCTCAGTCCCAAAATCCCATTCTCAGCATTCGTGTCGATCCGGTAAACCGCCCATACACGCTCTTGCAGTGTGGTGGGGACAATCCTAAGTACATATACGCGGCTCTGTACCTGTGGGGAAACATTTGTTGTTCTTTTGAAATAGGTAACGAAAACTCATACACGCCTTTCTCTGGCGTGGTTGTATTGAAGATTTCACGACCACGGTGTCCAATGACACCTACTGTACACGTTTTTCTCTAGCGTGGTGGGAGGCCCAATTTTTCGTAGTTTCCCCTAAATGGGGGAGACACCGGGAGGCTGCCAAAATTTCTGGTGAACATAAGACTGTACTTGGACCTGATTGAACTCAAAGGACAACATGACTTGTGAACTTGAACTCAAACAAACTAAACAAAGAACTTGAAGATAAATATGATTTGGACCTAAATGAATTCGAACTTGAACTTGATTTGAATATTAAGTGAATATGACTTGGGCAATTTGGACTCAAATTCAAGTGGACAGAACTATGCTTGAACATTGAACATGAACTGGAATTGAACTCAAGCAAAGAATTTGTACTTTGATTACAAAGGACTTGGACTCGAATTCAGAAGGGAACTACAACGAGCATGAGCCAAACTAGAACTTGAACGCATGGGATTTTTGGACTTGATTTGAACATCAAAGAACTAAACTAAAATTTGAATTAAGTTACAATAAATTGAATTCCAATGTGATAAATCTTTGAATGAAAATAAAGATGCTAGAATCGAAGGATGATTTTAATTGTTCAAGTGCACTCGAGAGCATGTTTGATGCAAGCAAAAAATTAGGAAAACCCTTAATTTTTTGCAAGCAAAAGTTACTCTTCCTAGGAGGCTAGGATAAAAGAAAATACGCGAAATAATTCACTTAAAACAACTTTATAATATAAAAGACGCTTACACACTTAACATAAAAGCTCCTAAAGTTGCATTTCCTTGCTTGAGAAGAAGGATACAAGTGGAGTGGATCTTGCGGAGAGAAGAAGGAGATAAGAAGCCGAGATGAAGAAAGGACAAGCTCGCAAGCTTTCCTAAAGGGAGAGGAAGAGAAAAGGCATAGCTCGTAAGCTATCCTAAAAAAAACCCTCCGGTTTTTTCCGAAAATTGGCCACATAACATTCCTCTTTTCTTTCACAAAAACATTTAATGTTCATAGGAGAAAAGTTGGCAGCCAAACAGCCAACTTCAACCTCCAACCAAACTAATCAGGTAAGGGGAAGAGGAAGGGCAGTAGTTATCACAAAACAACTCCCAAAAATCAACACAGGGGACCGAAACCAGCACCCAGCAAAGGAGGGGAACCAGCCACGAGAACAACACCAGTGAGAAACTGAGGGGACACAAAGAAGGAGAAGAGGCAAGGTTCCAAACTCCAAGAGATTTTAAGTGCAATAACTCCAAATAATGAGCTAAATAAGTAGAAGAGGCTCATTAATGAGCTGATTTTAGAAGCTTACCAAAATTTAAAACCCAACTTGTTTTGACCCCCCGTGCCTACATCAATGTAAATAACCAAATGAAGGAGTTGCAAATTTTCAACATAACCTGCTTACAGCTAATGGCAACAAATACGATCTACCCACAAGCAAAGATCAATTAGAGAATGCAACAATGTGCTCGCAATCAAAATACAAGACCTCAATGAAATATGCACGAATTGTAACATGGATTAGGCAGTGATGTGTCTGCAAGTAAAACAAGAGAGAGGTAGGAGAAGTGGATCATTTGCTATCAATATGGACTAATGTGTAAATGAGCACATCACTGTCTATTTTCAAAAGAGAAGGATAGATATGCTATAAGAGACCCACACCACAATCAGCATATCAGTTGCAACAAGAAAGATTAGACATGAAGTAGAAGTAATAATGTGATATATCTAGATGTATCCAAATGAATGTCAACATGAGCATGCAAGTGAATGCACTAAGCTTTCTACAAATGATGACAGTAGACATGGGGCAACTATGATAAAAATCCTGCAAACATTAGGTAAATAAAATGCTAGAAGGCAAGAGGTATAAGATCATAGATAGCAAAGGTAAATACTTATGGGTCCTTAGAAAAGACCCGCCATATGCATCATATGCCATCTACAAGACAAACATTCACCCCGGGTCTACAAGGTACCCTTGGAAGAAGCAACCCATGGTTGTTGACAATGATCCTTCTGTAGGATTGGGTCGAGTACCTCCTCTAACTAAGTAGACTAGGGACCATGATGGCCCAGGACGATGGAACTATGGAATCTTGATCGGGTCCATCATACATTCCCCCACCATCCGCTTTAAGTGCAAGATGGTGGAAATTTCTAATTTTAAATATCAAACTTACAAACTCTTCAATTCTCAAACCCATGTTGCTACTATATGCCTGATACTACGAATCTACGGATATAATGTATCTAATCGATGACTAGCCTTATCAAAAGTTCTCTCTCGTGGTTGGGAGGGGTAATTAATTATAGGGGCTTGCGCTTATAGGAAACCAAAAATTAGATCATAAAGTCATCGCAAAATGAGGGCGAAATCTCTAGGTAGTGTCTTATCTACAAATCCATCTGCCTTCCCAAAATTTACCCCGGAACTTAATTCCGTTAAAACTCCCTCGAAAGAAAAGCGCGGCGGGCACAGGCCGAGGCCGAATTTTCGGAGCCCACACTAGGAATGACAAATCTGTATTCCCTAGCTTAAGGGAGAGTGTCAAATATGGTTTCAGCCATCCCAGACGTCCCATGGCTCTTAATCCTATAACCAGCATGAGAATCTGTGGGAGGCTCACTTGGATCACGCCAAATTCCTTTTATATTTTGGTGGCTGATTTAGGAAGAATTATATTATGACAATTATGTTTGATTCTGTAATTATTTGTTTCTTCATTAAGATATCCTATATAGATTTATAAATAGAGATAGTTTTGTGTAATAATATTAAGCTTTCTCCCTCTCCAATTCTCTAAATTTAACACTATACATTCCATATTAATCAACATCTATACTCTCTTCTCTATCAATGAATTTTTAGTCCATCTCTTTGTTTTCTTAGAGCTGCCTTCATCTTCAAGATTATTACACTACAACTTAATTATTACTCTACATTTGATTAAGTTGTTTCTAAAGATATTGATGCTTTTCACATCATCTTTCTTTAAAAACTAACAAGTCTTATTACCAACCCCTCTGAAATTAGGGCGTCTTGCACTTGCTCAGATGTGCCATAATAATAAAACCAAACTATAAGGTGCATGCTACATTCGAGTGCATCATAAAGTAAGGTGCTCAGTTGGACATGCCATAATTCAGAATATCAAATTTTGTTCCAAGGATTAGTGGACAAGTCTGTGATAGGAAATACTTGAGTTCGCAAGTAACCCTAAGGTAATACTTGAGTTCGCAAGCAAACCTAATCAAGATTAGCACAAAAACAGAGGAAAAACTGCTGTCCCAGCAGTTTGACAGCACCCTCGCAGCAGATTTTTTTGCACCAAACAGTGGAAATAAGAGAAACGAAGCAAGATCTTCACTAGTAGATGCAAGAAAACAAAGAAAGATACAACGTTCTTCAATTCGAGAGGAAGAACAACTCTCCACAAGTCTCTAGCAAACCCTAGAGCCCAAGCACACAATGAGATCTCAAACTTTTCATTCAAATTCAAGATGAGGACCTAATTCCCCCCTTTCCCCCTCTTTAACTCTCATCCCCATAAAAAATCCCTAAACAGCCCTTCTATTCAAATTTCCCCCCCTTTCCATTCAAATTTTTTCTCCAACCCTTGAATTAACTCCATGTGGGGCCCGCCTAGAGTAAGTAAGGACCGGAGGGGCCCGCCTAACAGTCTGCTTGACTGCTTTCTTTCCCTACATAGAGTTCACTTGAACTCCCAAGAACCAACAATAACACGGAGCCCCTTTGAAATCCTTAAACATCCTTTTAAACAAATGCAAACATAATAGCAAATAACATGAGTAGCACATATACCTTTGTTATAAATAACATCACAGACTTAAAAATATTATAGCATAAAAGAAAAAAGGAAAGAGTAACAATCCAGAACAAATAATTGATTGAAAAGAGCATTTTTTAATAAATAATGCATCTCACTGACTATATTGTTTATTTAAGGTGATAGGCTTCATGATTGAAGCATGAAAGAATCATCTTTGAATTTATAAGATTTAAAATCCTAAAACTTTTGATGATGAAGATTATCTGAGCAATCTTGAATATCCAATAAGCTTGTTGCATTTTTTGAGAAATAAACCAAAATAAAAACATATAGATATATGTCCATACCCTAGAGCTTCGTAACTCCATATATATGAATATTTTATCATTATTTTAAGTTTTCAAGCCCTAAGGAATAACCTAAACAAGAATCAAACGTTACTTTAAGCATTATCACGACAAATATTCTAGTTCTTCTCACCTTTTTTTTCTCAGCAATCTCCTTAAAGCGCTTGAAGACGTCATCGAGTTCCTTTCCCGATATATCATAGCCTAACTGAGAATATAGAAAACAACTCAAATGTAGCATTAAGAAAATCCAAACATAAAGAATATAAATCCAAAACGTGAAATCCAACAAACAAATAGGAGCCAACCTCTGTGAGTTTTGATTTCAAAGCATGACGCCCACTGAAAGATTCATAAATTTTGTTAAAAATAAGTCAGTACATAGAAGACCAGCCGACCCTCATTTTATTAAAATCTCATAACAGTAAGCATAAGGCAAGTAAAATTAGCATATATATATATATATATATATATATATATATATATAAGCAAACTATTTCAGTTCAATCCCCAAATCATTTTCACATTTTTCTTTATCACACACCAATTTCATTACAAGGCTATTCCATCATTCCTGCCAAAACGTCACTTATACAGGCACGAACAAAACTGCTCTTATCCTCATCATTCAATCAAAATGTTTCACTCAATCAGTCAATCTCAATCCTTATACTCAATCAATTTTTGGCAACACCGTATCCTTACACGAAAAATAGATTGTTTAGAATACAAATATTGTAGAGAAAGTTTATGTACTCAACATCGCTTGTTAATTTTAATTTTAAGATGATGAAGTGAAATATGAAAAATAAAGTAAGATGTTATCTTACGATTAAAAAAAAAGCTAATAAAAATTTTTTTAGAGTAAAATTCAAGATCTCAAGATTTAGGTTGTTCATGAGAAAGCTAATGTTATATAAAAAAAGGTAGTCAGTAATATTAAAAAAAAAGTTAAAAAGTATGTGCTTGGAGAATCAAAAGAAAATCTCCTAATAGTAAAAATAGTTGGTAGTGGAATCAAAATATGCAAGAAAATATTAAAAAAAAATGAGAAGCTCTATTATAAAAATTGGTTTATATGTAAAAGCTTAGAAAATTAAGAAAGATATAGAGAGGTCCATAGGGACTCTAAGAAAGCAATTTGCAATACAAAAAATTTAGATTTTAATGATTTATATAATATATTAGATATTAAGGAAGACGAAAAATGTATGTATAAATTAGCCAAGCAAAGAGATAAGAAAAATAAGGATCAAGTTCAAGTGAAGTGTATTAAGGATGAAGATAAAAAATGCTTTTCTTAAAAAATGATATTCAATATAAGTGGATGAGATATTTTGATAAGCTTTTTAATGAAAACTATAAGAATAAGATTGATTTTAGCGACTTTAGCACCCTAAATAAAAATAGATATTTTTGTTTTTTTTGTCGTATTAGTAAAATTGAAGTTGGAGATAATTTAAAGAAATGAAGTGTGGAAAAGCAATGAGAATTGATCAGCTTCTTAGAAGATTAAGAAATTTCTTTTTTTACTAAACATTTTAATATTATTTTGGAAATTAAAAAGAAGTCAGATGAGTGGAGAAGGAATCTGATGAACAAAAGTACGAATTATAGAAAATTTAAATTAATATTTCATACATTGAAATTATGAGAGAGAGTGATTGAGTATAGGTTACGATGTGATACTAATGTTCATTAGAATCAATTTGGATTCATGTCGGATATGTCTACTATGGAAGTTATATATTTGTTGAGAGGTTTGATGGAGAAGTATATAGAGAGTAAAGAGATTCTACATATGATATTTATTGATTTAGAGAAAGCTTATGATAAAGCTCCAAGAGAAGTGCTCTAGAGAGTTCTAGAAAAGAAATGAGTTAATAACGCTTATATTCAAGTCATTAGGGATATCCATGTAGAAGTTGTTGCTTGTGTTCCACGAAAAGTGCTCTGGAGAGTTCTAGAAAAGAAATGAGTTAATAATACTTATATTCAAGTCATGACTTAGGGATATGTATGTAAAAGTTGTTACTTGTGTTCAAACACAAGGCAGTTTGACCAATTATTTTCTTATTTCAATTGGATTACATTAAGGATGAGCTTTAGGCCCATATCTTTTTGCTTTAGTTATGAATGTTCTTACTAGACATTTGCAAGAGGATATACACTAGTGTATATTTTTTGCTTATAATATTCTTCATATTGATAAGATTAGAGATGGAGTTGAAAGAAAACTTGAATTTTGGAGGTCAACTTTAGAGCCTAAAGGATTTCGTTTGAGTAGATCTACAACTAAATATATAGAGTTTAATTTTAGTTGTAATACATCTAGTTGTGGGATTTTGACATTGGGTGGTCAAGTTATTAAAAATAGTGCAAGCTTTAGATATATCAAGTCAATTGTTCAAAGCGACGGTGAAATAGATGAGGATATTATTACAAAAATTCAAGTTGGATGGTTAATGCAGAGGAATGTATTGGGTCTATTGTGTAATGAAAAGTACCCCTGAAACATAAGGTCAAATTTTATAAGATGGTGCTGAGACCTGCAATGCTTTATGATGCAAAATGTTGGCTATTAAAAGAGAAACATAAAATTAAGTGTTACAAAGATGAGGATTCTTGGGTGGATGAGTAGCTTTACACTTAGAGACAATACAAATGAGTATATAATTGAAAATGTTGGAACATCTCTAATGTCAGATAAGATTAGAGAAAGTCTCCTTAGATGGTTTGGTCGCATAAACTGTCTGCCTTCCAATGATCCAATTAGGAGAGTAAATGTTTTAGATTCGACCTATGTTAAGAAAGGTAGACGTAGACCTAAAAAGACTTGGTTAAAAAGTAATAAAAATAAACTTTGTTTATTAGATTTAAATGAGAATTTGACTCTTAATAGGATATAATGGAGAAAAATGATTCATTTAGCCGATCCCACGTAATGGGATAAAAGCTTGATGTTGTTGTACTGTATTCTTCTATTGGAGCTACTCTATCAAAAGCCATAAGCCCAACTAGCTTACTATATTAGTAAAGGAAATACATATTAAGTATTTTACATTTCTTACTTTCTTTCTTAATCTTTATTATTTTTCTCAGTTTTCATTATTTACCAAACCAATCCATCTTTTTGGGCTAGGGGCAAGTTTAAAGGTGAAGTTACGAATTTGGGGAGGCAAAGTTCAGGTTTTTTCTAGGAGTTTTGAAAGAACAAAACTGTTTTAGCTTTCAGGTATTTTCTAGATAAAAGATTTTATGTTTAATTTACTCTAATTTCATATAAATTTAACCATCTTATTAAAAATATAAGATGATAATTTGATCCTACTAATAACCAAGCAGTTCAAGTAAACCCCTATCAGTTCACTGGTTCGACTCTAGTTCTAATCGGTTCAACTCCTATTTTTGTTTCTAGCGACACGATTGGTTGAAACTTGAAAGGACTGGCCATGAAACTAGTTTACAGTTGAACTGGCCTAATTAGATTCTATTTTTAAAACCATGGTTTTGAAAATTACATGAACATTTTGAAGATGAATGAATTTTTTAATTTAACAGATCTTTTGAGATATTGCTAATTTTTATGAATGTTAAAAGAGAAAAAAAAAATTAATTATTTTGGTATGTTAAGATTCAATCTTTCGTCCAACCATATGTTCCTAATTCAGTACTCCAAGCCCGAGATCTGCTTGTGACAGAAAGAACAAATAAAAAAGAAGATGAAAGAAAGCTCAATATACATAACTTGGAGTGATCCAAATATACAACTTGAATTTAAGAGCAAAAAAAAGCACTCATAATTAGCTTCATCAATAATTCATTCATCAATCAACAATTTAAGTAAATAGAAGCAATCCTATTGATAAAAGAATAGCCCTAAAATAAAGGTTGAGATTATCCATTTTAGTTATAAAAAAATGATCTTATCCTTATCTTTTTAAATTTAATCTAAAAAATAAATATTTAAAATAATATAAAATAAGACCTAAATTGATGAGGGATCTACTTATTTAAACAAGCTCTTATATAGCCTGATTTGACTCCTTGTAATCCGTTAATGAGAAACTAAATTTGTGTTTGCGATCTTGCTAAATAATCATCATTTTTTTATTATAAAACATCATAAGCATATCTATATTTTTCACTCAGATTTTTTTCTGAGAGAGAGAAAGGTGAGTAGAAAGTGGTTCATCGAGGGAACTTCAGACAAAAAAACTTATCCAACAAAAATGCTAATTTGCAATCCCTACTCTAAGCCCCAATTGATTACTCAAATATCCTCTAAATTATAATGCTCATACATATTTTTAAATTGTGTCCACTAGTATTTAAGAGAAGTTCATATCTTAACCCATCACAGATTCAAATGCATATAATTTAGTCTTGATAGAGATCCAAAAAAATTCGTATGATCAGCATAAATCTCAAGGCAATATTTGAATTGAAAAATTTTGGAATTAAATATAGAATCATATGAACTCCAATTTCAACAGCTTATAGTCAAACTGAACGTCCCGACAAGACAAACCTATTAATGCTACAATTGATCCGCTCTGACTCTAAATGAGCTCAAATCAAGCACTTGAATTATGTTTGAAAACTTCTAAACATAAATTAATAGGCTAATTTATTTCCAATTATAGCATTCTTATAGTCAAATAGAACGGCTCGACGAGACAAATCTAACAAACCGAATATCTCTCGATTTTGACATCGTTAAGGTATTCAAATGTTTGATATACGATATAAGATCAAGCAGGTGATTCAGTACTCCTGATTAAAAAGACAATGAAGCTTATAAGGGGATACACACCACCTATCCAAAATAATATTTCACTGGAGCCTACAAAGGGGGAATTGCGCGCAATATAAACAATACAGAGTCGAGTCTCTTTTAGGAGGTAGAATCATAATCTACAAATAAAAAAATGAAAGATTTGGTTTTGTCCTAGAACTCCAAAGAACAATTTGTTATTCCTGAAGGAGGACCGCTATAGCTCAAAAGGGGGATACGTGCTGCCTATCCAGGACAATATTTTACTGGAGCTAGGGAAAGGAGCAACGCTTATCTAAGATAGTGGAGAGCCTCCCATAAGGAAAGAATTGGAGAGAAGCATTGCAAATTTCCTCTTTTGAGAGTGTATTTATACCCATGGGGCAGGGGGGTAAAAGTTTCTAAAAGAAAAAATA
This sequence comes from Dendrobium catenatum, assembly GCF_001605985.2. Taxonomy (NCBI): domain Eukaryota; kingdom Viridiplantae; phylum Streptophyta; class Magnoliopsida; order Asparagales; family Orchidaceae; genus Dendrobium; species Dendrobium catenatum. Next base: position 263,586 of record NW_021319438.1, read on the forward strand.
TGTTAAAAAAAGAAGAAAAATATATTAAAAAGGAAGAAAAATATATAAAAAAATTCTTATAAAAGAGGCAAATAATGTGCCCCTTAGTGCCAAATGGTGCCTCTGTTGAGGGCGCTAAAGGGTGCATGTGCAAAAGGCACCTAAATTAAGGCTCTCGTGCCTTTTGGCTTAGGTAGGCACCAACGCTTGCCGACTCCATTGCTGCTGGTGGCCAGTCGGTTCAATCGGTCCAATTTGGCTCGATCTTAATTTCATGCCTAAACAAGCCTATTCCAACATTTTTAGGGTCCCTTGGACTATTTTTGACGTAATTTTGACAGTCTTAGAGATAATCAAATTTGAGCTCATTTAAATATTTTGAAGTACATATTTTCAATAATTATTTTTCTAAGTGACGGGCCAATTTCATGAAAAGTTAAAATTATAATTAAAAAAGAATTTTACTTAGTTTAAGGGAGGGATTGCATCCCATAATTTTTTAAAATTATAATTTTTGTATCACAAGTTTTTTTAAAAATTTCAAATATATTTTCGAATGTAATAAGCTTCAATGTTCGAAAATAGAGAGGCAACTGATGCAATTCAAAAAAAATTATATAATCAGAATAAATATCAAGGCAACATTTAAATTAAAAATTTTCAAGAATAAATTCAAGATCATTCGAACTTTCGATTTTAGCAAGCTTATAGTCGAATTGAATGTCTCAATGAAACAAACCTATCAATACTACAATTGATTCTATCCAAATCCAAATAAGAGCTCTAACCAAACACTTGAATTATATTTAAAAGCTTTTAAATATAAATTGATGAACCAAATGACTTCCAATTATAGTCAAATCGAGCAGCTCGATGAGATGAATCTAAAAAGCCCTGTTGATTTTGACATTGTTAAGCCATTCAAATGTTTGATTATTGATCTATGATCAAGGAGACCAAAATGGATTGTACGATATAAAGTTTTGATTCTAAACAAATTTACCAAAATGCTTATCCCAAAAAGACAAAAGGGGAAAAAGTTAAAGAGCTAAGAAAACTAACAAACTCTTACATTTTCGAACTATCACCGCTGACAACCACCACTGGCAATCGCCGCCACTATGTCTAGACTCTTGTTAAGATATAGCTCTATTATCAAGTTTTTAATTGTCTGCCAGTGGACAACTAAATTTTGTAATCCCTATAATGGGAATAATGCAATTGTTCCTTACATAATTTTTTTTATTCTTCAATTGTGAGGAAATGGTGATTTTTGCATCTCTTATTTTATAGTAGATTATTACAACTGAGACAGGCCTCATGGCTTTTCTCCTTTATGAATTTTCCACATAAAATTTTTTTCTAGTATCTACAATTTTTACTATGCGTGCTAGATTTTTGTATAATGCTAAGATGTAAAGTACACAGTTGATTGCCGCAAATTTTCTAGCATTTAACAAATCTATTCAAATATATATTAACTGATTGACTGAGCACACAAACCACAAGGACCATTGAGCCTGAGATAGCTAGCAATCAACAATGCTCGCTCACAAATGTGATCAAGGGTGGAGGTGGGGTAAAGGGTGGTTTAGTAGTGAGAAACCACCAACAAAAACTTCTCCAAATAAACACTAATTAGTAATCTCTACACTTTGCCACAATTACCTGCAGATAGCCCTTCCCAATTCATCACCCACCCTTATCTGGAAAAAGTGTTGCCATCATTTATTATACACAAACAAAGAACAAACATTACACTGAAATGCCGCTTCCCAAGACTACAACTGAAAAAAAAAGAACTTAAATTTGGTACCTGAGCTTTCCAAGTACAATGCCTGATTCATTAGATCGAGACAACCCAATATCATCAGGGGAGATTATTTCATAAGTACCTTTGAATTTCAACATGCCATCCTACAAATTTTTTATGTTATAAAATCATTATATGCAATTTAAAAGGAAAGTACAAGTACTCATTCAAATAAAAAAGATTATTGTTAAAACAAAACAAGAAAAGATGAATTTTCTTAAGAAAAAAATAGTACTAAAGAAGATTTTAGTAAGCTCAATTTCATCATTACACTGAATACACTTAAAATTTCAATTGAAAATAATTTAACAAAATAGCCTATACTTTAAAAAAAAGCACTTCTACAGAAAATCAGTACATGAGCTTATGAAATATGGGGAGTAGGGCCATTGGCAGTGTTGTGTGTGGTTGGGAAAGCCATGTTCCCACATTGCATTGCAATATACAAAGTATAAAGGACAAGCTTCCCGCTTGCATCACATATTCATTGTTCTTCTAAAGATTATATGGCTTGTTACTTGTTCTTCAGCCTCGTCATCTTTTAAAGTTTAGAAAAGCCTAATGTTAAATAAAATAGGATAAGCATTGTTAGGTGTTTCTATGGTTAAAACTTAAAAGGATTTGCCTTTTTGGGAAGGAATAGGGTTATTTAAAGCAAGGTGCAGATCCAACTCATCACAAGCAACCCGCCACCTTTCACATTTAACTTGCTCTCATTTTTTCTAAGGATAATATCTAGAAGTTGGCTTCTCTTTTCTCTTTCACTATTGTTGGAAAGTTTTTTCGGGCTCATCCCAGTCTTGCGATTATTCATGGATGAAATTTTTTCGGGGTCGTCCTAGTCTTTGAGATTATTCATAGATATAAGTCCGATTTGTGATTGATTATAGATTTTTCTATTAGGCTTTTTTATTCTCATCATGTTCTTATCAAATTAATCTTAAAAGCTAATATTTCAAGATTCTTCTCGAGGGGATCATATTATGTGGAGGGTTTTCAATGCAAATGCTTAAATAGTCATTGTTTCGAGGAGAAACCTATAACTCTAATTTGGGTTGCCTTTCCTCTGCATTGAATTCACTATTTCAACCAATCAACTTTGTCCTTTATTGATTCTATTTTTTTAAAGCCGCTTCACGTGGAAGTTATTGCTACTAAGCTTTTAGGTCATTAGTATAAAACTTGAATTAGTTCAGATATCTGCCACTTTTGTTCAATTCAAAGGTACCCAGAATCCCAACTTTCATAAAATTCAACAAATTTAATGTCATTGTGCTCTACTCGTTAAAAGGAGCAATTTGACATATATAACTATATGTCGAATTGTGAAGCATTGGAAGTTAGGGAATTAAAACTCCTCTGTAATTTTTAAGTTATAAAAATTGTTTACTATTCCTTTATCACATTTACTGTAGCAGAGCATGGATTTTTAATAGGCGTATTGCATGCAAGAGGATTGGAGGAGGGCAGTTAAGAAATTACCCTTGCCTTAGGTTATTTTATATCTATTGCTCCCCAAAACCTAGCCATGTAAGTCTTGGAGTGCCTCAGTTTCACATTGTAACAACAAGAAGAGGCAAAATCGAGAGCTAGAACCGATCTTGGAGTTAGCCGAAGGAGGTAGGGTGGGATCGGGTATGAGTACGGTTAGGGTTGTCCAGTTGATAGGAAGAAATCTAAGAAGTTAGGGAAAGAGGTAAAGAAGTAAGCGAAGAAGGGAAAAGAAAATTAGGGAAGGAAATTGAGAGAGAGAAAGGAGGTAGGAATTTATTTTTTTGACTATAAAAATATTGTATGGTTTGTACATTTAACAATTCCAATTTAACAACATTCGACAATTGATTAGGACAATCGTGAGGAGAATTGATGCCTATAGCAGTGTACATGACGTGGGAATTATAAGGTATGATTATTATAAATCGATTTGATCGCATGAATTGAATAATACACTATATGAGTTTTCAATTAATGCAGTTTAAAGTTGGTGTTGGTGCCCTATATGTGCAGGCGGGTGTGAGGTATCCAACTTGGTGAGTCAATACAATACAGTAGACAAGTTTGATTTTTGTATGGATATATACATGCTATGATGCACCGAACTTCTCCTCAAAGATGCGTGCAGTGTCTGACACCATATCTGACACGACACTCGCCCGACACTCCTTTGACTCGTGTCGGACACGCCAAAAACATGTCCGATTAAAAAATATATAATACAAATTGGACACGCATGTCCAACACGCATATCTTAAATATTTTATGATTTTTTTAAATATAATTTCTTGTATTTTGCGGTATTTAAACTAAATTTCTTATTTCCTATCCACAACACCAAATCAACATCCACACTTACTACACAATCATCGAATATTCTCATTTTCATTTCTTTTTGGCAGTCAAGGTATTTTCATCTCCTCTCTCGGTGACTGATAAACGGCATCGACGCCTGACTCTCGACATCCTAATACTAATCATTTTAAGCACAAATTCTAGTTAAATGACTTATTATTTTAAATTATTTTTAAAATTATACTTATTAATTTTATACACTATTTTTTAAATATAAAAACTATAATACCGTGTCCAACCCGGTGTCCTATATTTTCAATAACTAACGTGTTCCGTGTCCGTTCATGTCGTATCCGTTCGTCGTTCGCTGTCTGTGCATCATAGGATACATGCATTTTTTTTAATTGGTTGTGTGTGACATTTCTCTCTATTTTCTACTTTCTACATAATTGCAATTAGTCAAAACTGTAACTTATAAAATCATTTCAAACATCATTCTTTGTAATATGTGAGTATGTTATATATGTTGCCACGTGCAATTCTCTTAAATTGGGATATGTGATTAATGCAGCTATACCTGCTTATAAATTGAGACACATTATTGCATATATATATATATATTATATATATAAAAGGGACCACACAAAAAAATAAATAACTATAATATATATATATCATATATATATACTATAAAGAGACACACAACATATTGAGATAAAAGCAATGATAGCTTGAGAAACTATCATGTTAGGTGACAGATGTGTTGGGATAGTGCAACCCAGTAAAGTCAGTGCAACCTCAGTATGATGAAATGGGCTATGTTATGAAGCTTACGAGCTATGAGGCCTATAAGCTATGGAGCCTATGGCTGTAAACCTAAACCTAGATGTCTAGACATGACATCTTCTAAGGCTAAAAGAGAAGTTATGAAATGAATTAAAGTCTATTTATTATTACATACTGCAACCTATAATGTACATATTAAAAGCAACTAACAATATATAATTATTGGCAATTTATTATATTCATATTGAATAAAACTAGCCTAATATGATGATAAAGGTATAATGTTATGAATAATTTCTCCATACAATATTATTTTCACATATTACATGTTTACCTACAGTGAATATCTCCTGTTAAATGATTACATATAGTTCTTACATTCACCTATTGATGTATAGGTTAATAATAACTTTTTTATATTTGACAATGGTATTAAAATTGCATACGGCATACCTTTATAAGTATTGTAGTTCACCAGATTATCTTCTAGCTATTTTTATAAGACAGGGTAAGTATAAGATTAAGTCCGAGTAGTGTTTGGTTCAATTTTTATTTTATAATTACTTTGTCAATGCAAGAAAATTATAAATTGAGATTGGTTGTATATTGATAGTTAAATATATTTTTTGTGGTACCTCTATAAATGAAAATTTTGAAATAAAATGTTGGATAGCTTCCGCTTATAATCAAAAGATCAAATGTCTTTAATGAATATTCTGCATCTTAATGTATTATGAATTATAATATAAAATGATCTATAATTTTCCTCTATTGCGTCCTACATCAATTGTAGGAGTGGAGCCGATGTGAGGTATAACAATATGGTATCACAGCAAGATTTAAATGTCTGATAAATTAATATATAAGCATGAATGGATAAAAGTTTAGGATTAGATGATTTAATGTGATACAATTTTCTACAAATGCATTGTTGAGGTTAGTTTGTCCAAGATGGAATTTGATTTCTAGGTGAGATTAACATTTTTAAGTGAAATGTGAATGTCTAGCATAAACATTAGAAGCACCATCCACCTATGTATGATATTTTATGTTTAAATCCTATTTGACATATGATCATGCACTAAATAGTATTGATCTTCATGTTGTAGTGTGAGAAAAGGCCAAAAGAGTCCATGAGAGAATTAATCGTTCGTCGGCACAGCCTGGCCAAATTCATAAAGATCTTGAGGATGTTGCACTGACAGAGGGCAATGCACTCAAGGCAGAGAATGTGCCTGTGATGCCTAATCTTGCATCACTGATGTCACAAACGATGATGCAAATGATGGAGAAAACATAATCCTTAGTTGAACACCTTGTCATACCCCACGTTGACCCCACTCCTAACAATCGACGAATCATGCAACAAAGAAAAATTGTAAATCACTTTACATTATAATTTATAATTAATTCAGATGCAAAATATTTATAAAAGATATTAAATCCTTTAATTTTCTTACATACAGTTCATTTTAAAATTTTCTCATCTACAGAATTATAAAAAAACTAAAATATTTAACCATCAACAGACAACTGACCTCCATCTAATATTTTCTTAAATTGATAAAAATAAATAAATTAAAAAAAAAACTAAATCTATTATTACTTGAGCTCAACTTTATTATCCATAAGATAATGCATCTCTAATACAATAGTCAAGCATAAGAAAACAATAATTAGCATATGCATCAATTGGTAAATATAAGAACTGCATACAATCGTTTAACATGAAATATGAAAATTAGATAATCATGTCACAACTGCCGCATATAAAAATTATGTAGAAAGTAATATTAATATCATCACATTAGGCTAGTCACATTCAACACATATATTTTCAGTTTCTTTCAATATGTATATCATACATCGCAATATGTATATATGACAGAATTGCACAATGAAGCATAATATAACATAATCACATACCACAAAAAAATTATAGTAAAATAGCTATATAAATCATAATTTCAAACTAAAAAAACAAGTGTACAAAGTCTTATGTCAAACACAACTATATTGAATGCTTGTACATAGAAAAAACCCAATAAATTTATATATTATATTAAAAATGCATATCTTATATCCTGGATGTGTTGACTCAACAAGATATGCCCTCGTCTATCACCTAACATGATATGTTATTAGGCTTCTTTAATTATGATTAGATTATGTAGGCGAATCAGTATGAATGTAATGTGTATTAGTATATAATCAAACATGACTATATTAATCACATGCTACAAGTCACCGTATGACAGAATTGCACAATGAAGCATAATATAACATAATCACATATCACAAAAAAATTATAGTAAAATAGCTATATAAATCATAATTTCAAACTAAAAAAACAAGTGGACAAAGTCTTATGTCAAACACAACTATATTGAATGCTTGTACACAGAAAAAATCCAATAAATTTATATATTATATTAAAAATGCATATCTTATATCCTGGATGTGCTGACTCAACAAGTCAGATATCTCGCATCCACCAACGCGTGTAGGACACCTAGACCAACCTTAAACTAAGTTAAAAATTCGCATAATTAGCTATCTAATTCAAAAAACTAAACTGATTCATAATAATCATACTTTCTATTTCTCACATTGCATACACAGCTTGGAGTTTCCTCCGATTCTCCTTCGCAATATGATTGTCCTACTGAACAATACAACAACAACAAATTCAAGCCTTTATCCTACTATGTGGTGTCGGCTACATGAATCTTTTTTCTCCATTGTGTCTTGTTAAGAGTTAGATTCTCATTTAAATCTAATGAAGAAAGGTTATTTCTAATATTTTCTAACCAAATCTTTTTAGGTCTACCTCAACCTTTCTTAACATAAGTCAAATCTAATACATCTACTTTTCATTTTATGTGACCAAACCATCTAAGGCAACTCCCTCTAATCTTATCTTCCATTGGAGCTACTCCAACCTTTTCACGTATATGTTCATTTCGTATCCTGTCTCTAAGAGTAAAGCCACTCATCCACCTGAGCATCCTCATATCTGCAACACTTAACTTCATATTATGCTTCTCTTTTAATGACCAACATTCTGCACCATAAAGCATTACAAGTTTTACCACCATCTTATAGAATTTCCCCTTAAGTTTGAGGGAGTTTTTTCTATCACACAACAAGCCCGATGAATCCCTCCACTTCAACCATCCAACTTAAATTCTACTAATAATATCCCCATCTATTTCACCATCACTCTGAATAATAGAACCATGATATCGAAAACGTGTACTCTTATTAGTTATTAATGACTTGATCACCCAGAGTCACAATCCCCCACTAGAACTATTATTACTAAAATTATACTCCATATCTTTAGTTTTAGATCTACTCAAACAAAATCCTTTAGACTCTAATGTTGACCTCCATAATTCAAGTATACCTTCAACTCCCTCTCTAGTCTTATCAACAAGAAGAATATCATAAGCAAAAAAGCATAAACCAGTGTACAACCTCTTGCAAATGTCAACTAAATAGATTAAAATAAGCATCAATCATACAAAATACTCTAAGGTACAATTTAGCTTCTTACATTCTTATCTTCCTTTCTTTCCTCCACTTCTTTCTTTTTTTCTCCACAACTAACTTATTCCCATTCCAGCTGTCTATTTTCCTTCACCTCTTCTTCTTCTTCTTCTTCATCTTTTTATTCCTTCTCAACCGCACCTCTTATATTACCTTCGACCAAGCCTCCCATCCGAACCAGCACTCGATCCTTTACAACCAATAGCTCTCAAAGAAGGAATGAGCCTTCGATTGGCGGGGACATGCTTAAATCACTAAACAAGTGCTACTTACCTAAGTGCCCAAACCATCCACCAATGCATGCCTTGATATGTGAATTTGCTGAGTTTTAATTTACCTTACGATGATGTTTATTAAAAATGAACTGTGAAATGAAATTTTAACTTTAAAGAATTTATTCAAATGAGATTTAATTCAATAGCTTCCACATATTTGCAAATTAGTTTGTATATATATATATATATCAATTTATTATATTTAACGAATAGAACACACTAGCATGTTTTTTGATGATTTTTGTGAATTTTGTTTTTTTATATAATGGAATTACAGAAAATTAAACCATACCTTAGAAAAATTTTGGTATCATAATTTTTCCCTCCTTACTAGAATTTAGTCCCTGAAATTTGTCTTTTTATACTCTATCAAATAAGTGAAGAAATTTATGTCTTAAATATGCATCTTTCTCCTAAGTAGCTTCTTTCCTAGATCTATGCTTCCATTTAACTTTTACATAAGTGATTGTTTTATTTCTCAATACACGAACATCAAATTTTAATTTCTTCTTATGTCACTCAAAATATATCATGTTACTCTACACCTCAATGTCATCCTAAGGAGCCCTCTGATGATCATTTGTCACCCATTTTCTAAGCAGGGATATATGAAATATATTGTGTCCGTTAAACATGTCTACATGTAAGGTCAGATGAAAGGAAACCTTTTGAATTCTCTCGATAATTTCAAATGGCCCAATATATCTAGAACTCAATTTTTCCTTTGGCCAAATCTCAAAATGTCTTTCATAGGTATAACCTTTAAAAATATAAATTCTCCGACTTCAAACTCAGCCATTTTATGCTTGGGATCATAATACTTCTATTGACAATCATGTGCAACATTCAGTCTGTCTCTAATCAATCTGTTTTTTTTAGTAGCTTGATCAACCAATTGTAGTCCTAACAACAATTTTTCTCAACTTCATCCAAACTTGAAGGAGTTCAATATTTCCTGACATATAATGCTTCATAAGGAACCATTTTGATATTTGATTGGTAATTATTAATATAGGCAAATTCTATCAAAGAAATGTAATATTCTTTAGGCCTATTCAGATTTACAAAAGGAGGATTGGTGGGGTCTGCCCCATTTGGAGCAATGGGGAGAAGGGGTTTTGGGAGGCTAGTTTGAGAGGGAAAATTTAAATGTGAGATGTTTGAAATTAGGAAATGAATGGTATTAGTAAAGGGGCAGGTTGGAGGGAGTTTTTTCATGCTTGAATATTTATGTTCTCTTGAGTTTTTGGTTGTTTGGCTCTAGATTGCTTTTCTAGAGATTTGGGAGAGAACGATCCTCCTCTCAAATTGAGGATCACTTGTATCTTGCTTTGTCTTTGTTTAGCTTGATTTTCTCATTGCAATCCATCGTTTGGGGGCTATTTTTCCGCCCAGATTTTGCATTATTCTCGCTGCTTTCACCAATTAGTGATAGGTTTGCTTGCAAACTCAAATATTTCCCTTCAGAATTCTTGCGAACTCAAGTATTTCCTATCAGTTTGGTATCCGAGCATCATCTTGGGACCATTGGTGATGCTATCAAATATTATGTATTTTTATTTTATATTGAACATTAGTATGTTTTTTATGCTCTTTTCTTTTTTTAGCTATCCAATGATGGAAAAGCATCCAATGATCATGGTAGGTTTTGATTGGGGCTTGGTAGACCGTAGACCTTTGGTTTGTTGGCTCGATTGGTCCTTGGCTACTGCTGGTTCATGGATTGGCTTATGGTCCACGGTTTTGGGGCCTATGGTGATGTATGGAGAAGGTTGGAGTTGAGCTCATTTTCATAGTTGCTATTAATGAGCTGAAGTTTAGTAGCTCATTAATGTTCTAAAGGTAAGCTCATATGTTGGATTCATTATTGGAGTGGACTTGTCCCTTCTCCTTCCCTTTTTTCTTCTTTAAAATATTCCCTTGACCCATGGGATTCCGTGACTGTTTTTTTTGGGCTTCTGTGCTGGATGATTTCCGTGCCATATCCCCTTGGTTTTCCGACTGACTGATGGTTTTCCAAGCTGGGGGCCTTTCCGTGTCTTTTGGCGCCTCGGTTCTGTGCGGGTCTCTTTGATTCCCTTGGCTGCTTCTTCGGTTTCATGGCTGGGCTGTTTTTTCGTGAAAAGGTGGGGGAATTCCGTGGCTTATGATGCTTGGGTTCTTGTAGAAATTCATTGAAGTGGCTGTTTGCATTCCCCATTCTTACCTATAAATATGAAATGTTTTGTGTAGGAGAAGTAGTTGAATATTGAGAGCATTTTGCTATAACCTGCGGGTTCTCCTTGGAAAAGCTTGCGAGCTTGTTCGACCTTCTTTCTCCTCTTGGAAATCTTGCGAGCACTTTCCACTCTTCGTCTTGGCTTCTAACCTCTTTCATCTCTCCGCAAGTTCCACTCCATATGTATCCTTCTTCTTGAGCTTTGGTGGTGTTGTTGGTTGACTTGGGAGCATTTACTGGAATAGTTTGGATTGATAGGTCGGATTATCGTGCAGTGGTGGACCATCGGTTTGCTAGCCCTATGCACTTATCTTATTTAACCTACATTTCGATGCATGTGAGGAACCCGCTCTGACGGTTGTCTGAGGATAGTGTTGTTTTTATTTTCTTTGTTTCTTTGAAGTCTCTTCGTGTTTTCTTTGTCGGATTTTGAATGTCATAGATGATTGCTACTATTTGAATAGAATCTGGTTAAAATCTGTCCATTGTTCTCTTTGTTTCAGTTTTCTAACTAGTGTGTTTACATCAATTGGCGACGGAATTTTTGAAATCTTTGCGGGTTTTTTGCATCCGGTAGAAGCTCTCTTGAGATCCTTGAGAAGAAAGATGGCCGAAAGAAGGTCGAAGTGTTGGAAGGCGAAATTGGGCAATTAAAATCGAATTTGGAGGGAAAATTCTTTGATTTTAAAAATCAAATCTCCTCCAACAATGAAAGGTTGGAAGGGAAGTTCACTTTGATGGAAGAGATGTTGAAGAAACTATTAGAGGTGAAGACCAATCCGACGACATCGGAAGCAAGGGAGACCACCGGCGGCCATGGTATAAGAGGGAATCCGAACCCGTTTGGGGGGAGGAAAAATCCGAAAGTGGAGATCCTAGAGGGGGAGAATGACATGCCACCTCTAGAACCACTTTCTTGAGAAGAGATGAGCATGGGTTACGAAAAGAGGGGTGCTGATTTTGTGGGAAGAAGGGAGGATTTCCACCACCGAGATGCTGATTTTGAAAGAAGGAGAGGGGAAGTTGATGAGGACTATGGTTATGATCATCGGAGGGAAAATCGTGATAGCTGGGGAACACCTCCAGTTCGTGGCATGGGAGGATGTGGAGGATTCAGGGGAAATTAGGGTGACCCGAAGGTCAGAAAGCTAAAGATGCCCATCTTTGAGGGCGAGGATGGACATGGTTGGATCTACAAGGTGGAATGGTATTTTTCCATCAACGGGCTAACAGAGGAAGAGAATCTGACAGCGGCAGGACTATGCTTAGAGGGAAAGACACTGGCTTGGTACCAATGGAGGGACATGAGGCAACCCATCAAGAGCTGGAGAGAATTCAAGGCATGCTTACTGGAACGTTTCCGAACCAGAAGGGGAGGGGACTTCTATGAGCAATTCTTGGCCTTGACGCAGGAAGGGACAGTGGCAAAGTATCGTGATCGATTTAAGTACCTAGCTAGCCGACTGGACCGTCTATTCGAGACTGTGCTTGAGGGGAACTTCATGAAAGGGCATAAACCAGAGCTCAGAGCAGTTGTTAGAGTGATGCGACCGCGCAACTTGGGGGAGGCCATGGAGTTGGCCCAGCTGGTTGAGGACCAGAAGCATCTGGAGAGGGGGGCTCGTGGCAGTAGTTCCGGGGGATCCTACAGGATGACTACTACTTTTCTAGCTCCCAAAGGAGCTGTACTGGGTGGATCACGGGAAGTACCGAGGGAGAAGTTTGGAGGAGGGCCTGGAGGGCATTTTAATAAGCTGACAGAGAAGGAGATCCAGGAGAAGCGGGCTAAGGGGTTATGTTTCAGGTGCAATGAGAAGTGCATGCCAGGGCATAGGTGTAAAAACCGAACTTTTCAGGTTCTCACCGTCTGTGATGACGAGGAAGCTGAAGAGGGAGGTGGAAGCAGGTTAGAGATGGAAGATGAGGAGAAGTTGCATTTGGATGTGGCAGAAGTCTCCCTAAATTCAGTAGTGGGATTCACTCCAAATCACACTATGAATGTGAAAGGAGAGATAGCTGATAGGGATGTGGTAGTGTTGATAGATAGTGGGGTCAACCCACAATTTCATCTCCATGCAAATTGTTGATCAATTGGGGGTGAAACTAGTTGACATAGGGGGTACGGGGTGATGATGGGAACCGGAAAGGTAGAAATGGGCAAAGGAGTTTGTAGGGGAGTGGTGTTGACAATTTCAGGGGATACAAGTGAGGGAGGATTTTCTTCCCTTAGAATTGGGGAGTACGAATGTCATCTTATGGATGAAATAGCTACAAACCTTGGGGGAGACCAAGGTGAATTGTGGAGCACTAAGAATGGAATTGGTGGGGGGGGGGGGGGGGGGGGGGGGGAGGAGAATGGTGATACAGAGAGATGCCGGGTTGTCTAGAGCGGGAGTGTCTCTCAAGTCCATGATCAGAACCATACATGGGGTTGGAGGTGGATATTTGGTAGAACTACAATGATTGGAGAGGGTCAGTGTGGGGGAAGAGGGGGACATTCCTCTTGTAGTGCAACCAGTCATACAGCAGTTCAGTGAGGTGTTCCAGCCACCTCAAGGGTTACCACCACTTAGAGAACAGGAGCATGCAATTCTTCTTAAGGAGGGAGTGTCACCGATTAGTATACGACCCTACCGCTATCCCCCCCCCATTCAGAAGGATGAAATTTAGAAGCTGATTAGGGAGATGTTGGAGGCTGGGATCATCAAACCAAGTGTAAGTCCTTTCTCTAGCCCGGTGTTACTAGTTAAAAAGAAGGATGGGAGCTGGAGGTTTTGTGTGGATTACAGGGCATTAAATAAGGAGACTGTACCGGATAAATTTCCCATTCCAGTGATTGATGAGCCTTTGGATGAACTATATGGAGCAGTGATGTTCTCCAAATTGGATTTGGAGTTGGGATACCATCAGATCCGAATGAGGAAGGAAGACATATCAAAGACAACGTTCCGGACACACGATGGGCATTATGAGTTTCTGGTTATGCCATTTGGTCTGACCAACGCCTCTGTTACTTTCCAGTCATTGATGAACAGGGTGTTCAGACAGTATCTATGGAAGTTTGTGCAAGTGTTCTTAGATGACATCTTGGTGTACAGTAGAACTGAGGAGGAGCATCTGAAGCATTTAAAGTTGGTATTGGGAGTTCTACAGGAGCATCAGCCGAGGGCCAACTTGAAGAAGTATTGTTTTGCCCAAACCAGTGTGGAGTACTTGGGTCATATCGTGTCCAAGGAAGAGGTGGCGGTTGATCAGTCAAAGGTGGAGGCTATGTTGAGATGGCCCTTACCTAAGAATCTGAAGGAGTTAAGAGGATTCTTAGGACTGACAGAATACTACAGGAAATTCATTAAAGGGTACAGTACTATAGCATGGCCACTGACAGAGCAATTGAAGAAAGATGGATTCCTATGGGGAGAGACAGCCACAGCAGCATTTGATAAACTAAAGAAGGCTATGACCACAGTACCCGTCTTTGCTCTACCAAACTTCACTCAGGCCTTCATAGTGGAGACAGACGCTTCAGGATACAGATTGGGGGCAGTACTCATGCAGGATAGGTGACCCATTCCATTGTCTACTTCAGCCAAGTGTTGGCAGCCAGAGCAAGGCTGAAATCAGTCTATGAGAGGGAGTTGATGACTATCGTTTTAGCCATCCAGAAGTGTTGACCCTACTTGTTAGGTAGTCATTTCATTGTCAGAACAGATCAGAGGAGCCTGAAATACTTGTTAGAGCAACGGATGGTGACTGAAGAGCATTAGAGATGGTTGTCAAAGTTTTTGGGGTATGATTTTGAAATCCAGTACAGACCGGGAGGGGAGAACAAGGCGGCAGATGCGTTGTCCAGATGTATGGGAGAGCTACAGACATTGGCAGTGTCTGTTCCTTTGACGCTGGATTGGGAGAGCATTAAGGATGAGAGCTCTAAGAATGAGGAGTTGGGGAAGATCAAGATGGCATTATTAAGGGAAGGTGGTAGCCACCCGGGGTACTCAGTAGAGGGGGACAAACTACTGTATCAAGGGAGGTTCGTGATGCCCAGGACCTCCATTCACATCCCAAACTTACTCCAGGAATTTCATGGAAGTGCGGTTGGGAGCCATTCAGGGGTACAAAAGACCTTTAGTAGATTAGCGGCCGAACTTTACTGGAAGGGAATGCATATAGATGTGGAAGAGATGGTAGCAATGTGTGAGATCTGTCAGAGAATCAAATACCTGGCTATGTCACCAGGGGGACTACTACAACCATTGGCATTACCAGGACGGGTATGGGAGGAGATATCCATGGGCTTCATAGATGGGCTGCCCCGTTCAGAAGGCTTCACGGTGATTCTGGTGGTGGTGGATAGATTGAGTAAGTACGCTCATTTTATCCCCCTCTGACATCCTTACACCGCGGTGACAATGGCTTCAGCTTTCATTAGAGAGGTGGTCAGATTGCATGGGGTATCGGAGGTAATCGTGTCAGATAGAGATAAAGTGTTCCTTAGTCATTTTTGGAGGGAATTGTCCGGGTTGCAGGGGATAGTCCTGAAGAGGAGCACCGCTTAACACCCACAGACAGATGGTCAAACAGAAGTGGTCAATATAAGCTTGGAGACCTACTTGAGATGCTTTCAGTCGGAGACACCCAAGTTGTGGGCCAAGTGGCTATCATGGGCGGAGTACTAGTACAACACCTCATTTCACTCGGCTTCACAGATGACTCCATTCAAGGTGATGTACGGAAGGAACCCACCTCACTTGGTGCACTTTGGGAGTACCAGTACTCCAATTTCTTCAGTGGAAGAGTACTTTGAGGAGAGAGATCGAGTGTTAGAGGAATTGAAGAAGCATCTACTGAGAGCTCAACAAATTATGAAGAAACAAGCTGATGGGCATAGGAAGGACATTCAGTTTGAAGCAGGGGAGAGGGTGTTCTTAAAGCTCCGACCATATCGACAAAAAATAGTTGCCAACAGGAGAAACGGAAAGCTTGCTCCAAGATACTTTGGGCCCTATGTAATATTAGACAAAATTGGAGTGGTAGCATATCGACTGCAACTACCACCCACGGTGACTATTCATCCGGTTTTCCATGTGTCGCAACTGAGAAAAGCAATTTGAGATTACACGGCCAGCTCGGAGTTACCGGCAACACTTACGGAGGACTTGGAGGTGATTCTGGAACCCTTAGAATTGATGGGGGTTCGCCAGAAAGGAGATGGAGCTAAAAAATTGTTAATCAAGTGGAAGAATCTGCCTGACTATGATGCCACGTGGGAACCATTCGTGGTGGTGAAATACCAATTTTTGAGTTTTCACCTTGAGGACAAGGTGATTCTTTGTGAGGACGATATTGTTGGGCCTATTCAGATTTACAAAAGGAGTATTAGTAGGGTCTGCCCCATTTCCCATTTGGAGTAATGGGGAGAAGGGGTTTTGGGAGGCTAGTTTGAGAGGGAAAATCTAAATGTGAGATGTTTGAAATTAGGAAATGAATGGTATTAGTAAGGGGGCTGGTTGGAGGGAGTTTTTTCATGCTTGAATATTTATGTTCTCTTGAGTTCTTTGGTGTTTGGGCTCTAGATTGCTTTTATAGAGATTTGGGACAGAACGATCCTCCTCTCGAATTGAGGATCACTTGTATCTTGCTTTGTCTTTGTTTGGCTTGATTTTCTCATTGCAATCCATCGTTTGGGGGTTGTTTTTCCGCCCAGATTTTGCATTATTCTCGTTGTTTTCACCTATTAGTGATAGGTTTGCTTGCGAACTCAAGTATTTCCTATCATATTCACAACTACAACCAAAATATAAAACACATAATTTTAATAGATTGTTTAGCACTTAAACAACACTTTCTGATTGGTCATCTATCTATAGATGAAATGTTGTACTGGAATTCAATTTATTACCCAAACTTTCATAAATATCTTTCTACATTCTGAGTGTAAATCGGTCATCTTATCTAATATAATAATTATAGGAATCCAGTGCAATCTAATAATTTCTTTCACAAAAATTTATGTTAACTTCTCTATTGAATATATTTAGTGAATAGACAATAAGTGTGCTGATTTTATTAGCCTATCAATCACCACTCAGATACAATCATGACGTTGCCTAGACCTGAAAAAATCTATAACAAAATCTATAGCTATATCCTCCCATTTTCACTCAGGTATAATTAATGACTACAACATTTCATTGGGCTTCTATTATTCGGCTTTCATTACTTAGCATGACTTATATTTAGCCACAAAGTCAACCACATCCTTCTTCATTCCAAGTCAGCAGAATATTGAATTTAATTCTTTATACATTTTTATATTACCAAAGTAAATTAAATAGCCTAAAAGTGAGCTTTTGCTAAAATGTACTTAATAAAATAAGAATCCCCTGATACCTAAAAAAGCCCTTTACTTATGATAGATGCTTGGTCATTAAGGTTGAGATCTTGCCCGTCAACAACTATTTTTACCTTTTCAGGATCTACTGCTATGCTTTCACCACTAATAATATGCCTAAAAAACAAATTTCTCCTCAACTAGGCTCACAATTGGGAAGCTTAGTAAATAATATATATTCTCTCCGCAAGCCCAAAATAACTCTCAAATGATAATTATGCTCTTCATTAGTCTTAAAATAAACTAATATATCATCAATAAAAATTATTACAAACTAATCCAGATAAGGTCCAAATATTATGCTCATCATATCTATAAATATTACTAGAGCAATGGTCAATTCAAACAACATACAAAAATTCATAATGTCCATATCTGACACCAAAGGCTATCTTATGAATATCACCTTCTTTTATCATGATTTAATAATATCAAGACCTCAAATCAATCCATGAAAGTATAGAGGTTCCTGCTAACTAATCAAATAGATCATCGATCATTTGCAGAGGATAATTGTTCATGGTAGTCAATTTATTCAACTCTATAATCAAATACAAAGCCGCATCAAATTGTCCTTCTTAACAAACAAGACCGACAAGACCGACGCACTCTAGGGAGTTATGTTGGGTCTAACAAAACCGTTCTCAATCAATTCTAGTAACTAATCTTTCAATTTTTGCAACTCTTTAATAACAATTAGTCATTTATAATTTTATATATAATGTTTTCATAATTGTTGTGGCTTTAAAAAAACTTAAAAAAAAAAACAAAATAAAATAATTGTTGTGGCTTTAGGCTAGGGGTGTAAGTGACTCGAGCCGAGCTTATCGAGCTGCGAGCTCAGCTCAATCTGAAACTCGAGCTCGTTTATTAAATGAGCACGAGTTCGAGCTTGATAAGGCTCGACTCGTGAGTTCACGAGCTGGCTCGTAATTATTTAATTAATTGAATTTTTTTACTTAAACAAATCAACAAATAAAAATTTTACTCCAATACAATATGCTAGTTAAGAAAAACATAATTCTATTTCCAAAAAATAGCTATAATTTTATTAGATCTTTTTTTTCCAACAACAAACTGCTTTGCATTAATGTGGTTGCAGAAATGTTTAAAAAATAAAAATAAAAAATACAACATAAGGACCAGCTCTCAAAAATAACGTAAAGAAATGGCTGCCTCCTCTTCTCACGCAACAGTCCGAAGCTTGAAATATGCAGGGAAGATTTTAGAAGATCTTTATTTTTAACAAAAGCTACTTCACATTGATGAGGTTGGAGCAATTTTCAAAATATAAAAATAAAAAATAATACAGACCGGTTGAAAAAATAAATTAAAAAAATGGCTGCTCTTCTCCCCTTCTCGTGCAACAATCAGGAGCACAAAATGTGCAGCAAGGACATGCCTTCTTCTTCTTCTGCGGCATGTGTTCTACCTCTTAGGCAGAATTACATGAGGCTGCTTTGTGTTATCTCACGAGCTACTTGCGAGCCCGTTTATACTACAATGAGCTGAGCTCGAGCTCACATTTTGAGCTCGACCTGAGTTCGAGCTCGCGATTTGGCTGACGAGTAGAGCTCCAGTTAGGCATGACTCGAGCTCGACTCAACTCATTTACAACCCTACTTTAGGCTAAACATCAATTGTAAATTCTATCTCTGTGGAGGTAAACCGAATAACTCCTCTAAGAAAATATCTATAAACTCATTTACCATAAGAATAACATTCATATCAATATTTACCTCCTTACTAATGTCCGACTTAACCAGAAAAAACAATTCACCAGCTTTCATGTGTGTATTCATCCTAATAGAATTGACCATGAAGGAAGTTAACGCTTTTTCACGTTAGAGTAAAATACCTTAATAGTCAAGGAAATCAAATCGAACTCTTCTCTTCTAGTATTCAATAGTAGCAAAATATTTTACTAGCCAATTAATGTTGTGCATAAAATTTTTAACAAACTTTAGATCTTTCTTAAAATCAAATCCTTCCCATGATGTCTTTAGCCCAATTAAGGTAGCCAACACCTTGCAAAATGCAAGAACAATGATTGAAACCCACTTGATGTGTTAGCTCCTGGTGATCTTCATGGTATTGGGGACATTGTTGATCAAAATTCACAATCCTATGACTGATGATAGTACTTCTAATATGGAAGAACAAGTGAACAAAATGTTTCAAATTTTCTTGGCCGGGAGGGGCAAAATATGTGAAAAAAATATATTATCATCCTCCAAGGTTTATTAGGCAAGCAAGATATAATAAATGAGGACACATGGGGTTCTCTTCTGCCAAGTGGACTCTATTTATGCATTGAGCCATTGAGATTATTTTTCTTTTCAACTAGCAATTCTTTATAATTGCTTGATGTTGTACTCATTCCATTGACTAATTATATTTTTTTCTTTTAAAAAAAGAACTTCGATAGTCTTCACTAGACTCTACTACCTTTGCTTGAATTTTGATCACTTTCATAAAAAGTAGATGAAATGGAAACCTGAGAAAAACATGCAAACAACAAAAAGTTCTTGTACATTTCCAAAAAACTCAAGAGTCGTCACCAAAAATATAACCCGACTACCTGATGTATACCACTTTCATGAGAAAAAGCATTGGCACCAACAATAGCTTTATGTGGTTGAACATGTAATCCACTATACTCAGCAACCTGAAACAAAAATGAAACTAATGAAATTTCTACTAAGCTATTTTCACAAGCAAATGATGGTCCAATCATCCGCTGTCTTTCTTATATCCACAAAGATTAGCCTCATTAGACTATAGTTTCAAAGTTAAAACTGATATCAAATTTACTACTTGCAAAAACTTTATTTAGTATTGTAATGTCAAGCATTAGAGTGATGTATTCACGGGCAATGAAGATTAAAGATGATATGATAAGAAAACTACACAAAAGTGGCGGATGGATTATGAATGAAAGAATAGTCGCAAAAAAAAAATTATTAGTATATGATACTTACTATCCATCAAAGTTGATAACAAGTCATTTAGTAGAAAAAAAAAATTATAAAAAAAAAAAGAAAAATAGATGCCTTTGCACACAATAACTTGAATGTTGGGCCCACAGAATACAACCCGAAGCCTCCATCATGCAAATTCTAGAGCAAACATGCCTAAAAATTTATGAGATATACCATTTTGCTTGCCATATTAATATGTTTAGTATTGATCCCAGTGTATAGGCCTCCCATTGTTTGCTTGCGACACCTTATAGCCATGACAACCTATACAATATGGGGAAAAAGAAAAAAGAGAAAAAGCATTAAAGAGAATATATCAACTTCTAGTTGAACAGAGGAGAAGAAAAGTTTTTGATGTTAGAGCTGATTGGTAGGCTTTTGCCAATACACAATGAGCACATCGCATGTGATTCAAAGAAGCAAAGAAAACTAACAGGAAAATAATAGACTTATCGACTGATAGGTTACTTGAAAGCATACTTTAAATAGCCACACACAAATTCAACATATAAAAATCTTTCAGGTAAAGAGAAATTAATTAAAATTCATAAAACAGTTTTGCAAATTTGTGAACTACTCAAAACTCTTCAGTGCTTGCAAAATTAATACTTCGGTTTGACTAATCAACCAAAATTGACTTTTAATAGGACACAATGGAGAAAAAGGATTCATGTAGCCGACCCCACGTAGTGGGATAAAGGCTTGATGTTGTTGTTGTTGTTGTTGTTGTTGACTAATCAACCAAAATACCACAACGTGTATCCATTAACAGATTTTATTAAGGCACAAAAATAGAAATATATAGTCGCCAAAGAAGAGCATTTCAACTGTATCAGATTAATTTTGAAACCAATGAGCAATAAGGCCCACATTTAGCTACAATCAAGAATTAGTATTCTTTGAATGGTGAGTTCTACCAAAACATGAACGAATGTAATAAGTTATAAGAAGGAAAACAGTCACAAATGTAAACTAAATTCTTTTGATATTTATCCTGAAAATTTTCAAAACTAAATTGCAATTACAAATAGACAAAATAAATACTAAGGCTTAGAATAACTATATAGAAGCTATAAGTTTTGCAAAAGAGGTAATAAGCAAAGCAAAAGCAAACAAAAAACCAAAATCTATAGCTTCTTATATTTTATAAAATAGAGAAAAAGATCAAATGGTCCATTAACTCCTTATGAAAGATCAAAATAATCTTCAACTATATTAATAACCATTTTGGTCTCTTTGACTCTTTAAAGAGGAACCAAAATAGTCCCAGTATGAGACTATTTTGATTCCATTTTAAATGACCAAAATGATCCTTTAATATGGTTGGAAATCATTTAATCCTCCATAAAGAATCAAGGGGCCATTTTAGTATTTTTCTATTATAAAATAGGATAGGTACTCAAGAAAGAGAAATGAGCTATGTAGTAGAACAGACAAATTTGTTATAAGCTATAGAAAAAAATTTAGAGATATGGATAAAATTATATGCATTAAAAGTGAAAATAATATAATGTTAGTAGAATAAAATATCAAGGAAAGATGAAAATGTTATTATAAATTATTAAATATAAATTTAAAAAAAAAATTCAAGAGCATTAGTTATTTATCATAAAAAAAGAACGATAAAGCTTGATGTTGTTTTCATTGTTGGAGAATTTGTAGGATCTAATTATGACCATAATTTAATGATTTCATTCCGTAGCACAATCACCCGATCATAACCATTTGTTTGTGGTGCCATTTGATGGAAAAATTATCAGTTAGAGGATACATACCACATACTTAATGATGCAATATCATTTGACAATGAATTGTAGTAATACACTCGAGAAAACATTAATTATTTGTGAGCTAAAATTCTTCTCAAATATATCACTCTCGACAAATGGTTGTGGATGGTGGATATAGTTTGCTTTAATTTTAAGACTAATATCACTTGAGTATATATTTTATTTATTTATTACATGTTTTCTATTTTATAGAAATTTTAACCCACAATAATTAGCTCTAAGACTTGGGGGCAGTTTTAGCTCAACATATGAAGCTAAGCAATTATCATTTGCCATCAAATGATGATGAGAAGAAGTACATGCTATAGTAACCTTACCAAAATAGAGTTGGGAGCATTTTATATGTGATGGTTTGTAGCATACCTAATTCGGGATATGATCATAGTGAAGTCAATAAGAATCAATGGAAGACAGGGAAAAGAGTTATCTTGATGAGACATATGAATTGGATTTATACCATCAGTAGCTCCACATGTGTCAAAGTTAGAAGATATATAGATTCTAATTTGGTTGCAAATGTGGACATTAGAATGTCATTGGTTGGTTTTGTGTTTAAAGTCTTGACATGGTTAAAAATCTCGTTTGCAATTAATGATGGCTCTATTTGCTACAAAATCAAAATACATTGCTGTGTCTGAAGCTATGAAGGAGGCCCTTTGGATAAAGGGTTTGATGAGTGAGTTGCTAAATCAAAATTTTGTACATAAAATGTCTCTTTTACTATGAAAATCAATGAGTTGTATACTTGTATGTTTGTCCAAAAGCTTATACATAACAAAGCATGTGAATCTAAATTTTCATTTCATCAAGGATGTGGTACAAAAAAATTGATGAAGGTCATAGGATTTCCAAAAATCATAACCCTGCAAAATCATAATCCTGCAGACATGCTAAAAAAGATATTGCCTACAAGCAAATTTCACTATTGTATAGAGACATTGAATGTGGTTCTAGGATGAGTAAGTTTGGTGTAAAATCGAGGTGGAGTTTATTAGTATGGTTTTTTGCGGAGTTATTAGTATTTCTTGTTGTTTGTAACTATCCCAACAGATTTCAGTTTTTGACAGTTGTTAGTTATTTAGTTTCTTTGTTTCATTTTGTTTAGCCTTCGTGAGGCCTTGGATATGAATTTTATAAATAACCTAGGTTGTCATATTTATGCCAATATCTTTTGTATTATAATCCTACAATCTTTTTGCTCTATGATTTATTTTCCTCCCCCTCTGTCCTCTTATGTTGCGCGTGAGTTCTGGAGCAAAAACAGGAGAGTTTTGTCACTACTCTGTCATTTTCTTGCCACCAAGATAATCCTCTCCAACAGCTGCTGCTGCTACCTTGGACAAAGGAGGCTGAAGGAAAATCTACAGCAAGTTTCAGATCACGTGATGCCATCTAGAACTGCATAAAGCTAAACCGTTGGAGGAGGAAAGCTGAAAACAATTTGTTGTTGTCTAGAACTACAGGAAACATGGTTTAATTAAAGGAAGAAGGTTTGGCAAGATTGGAGGAGAAGGGTGATTCAAGATCCTGAATGTTGGGAAAAAAATTAAGGCAAATTGGAGTTGAGAGACCCTGATTTCAGCAAAGGTTTCAATAAAAAAGTGTTCAAAGATTTCTCCATCCATCAAGAGGTGTGGAGAAACCCTGCATGAGGCTAACCCATCATTTGGCCCAATAGTAAAGCCAAAATGAGTTATAATGATACATCAATAGTCTAGTGTTTTGCATATGTTAATTTTATGTCATTTTGAAACTTGTATGCCATTTATTTTAATTTTCATGGGTTACTATGTTAAAATAATTTAACGACCTGTTTATTGTTTCTACAACTCAGTTATTAATGAGTCTTGTCTATGCAATTTGACACAAGTAGAATGTGTAAAATCTATTTTCCTTCTCCTGGATGTTTTGACCAGGCCAATTTTTTTCTCAGCGTCATGTGATGGCCTCCCATTACTAAGTGAATCAGGAACCGTGTGGGACAATAAAAAACCATTACAACTATCTATCTCCCTTTCTCAACTGAGCGTCTTTATCTCTATTTTCATCCTGTTCCAGCTCTACCACCAACCCTAATCTAGCAAATCATTGCTAAACTGCTGCTAGGCCACCACATTTCAAGGTAAAACTCTACTGACTGGAAGCAAAGGTTCATTAATACTGCTGGAAAACCTCTTGATCTTCTTCCTCATGAGTGATAAAATTATAATTTATCCAAATTTAAATGAATTAATGTTCTTTAAAATTTTTAAAGAAGGATAAACCATGTGGCATATCCTTTAGGTTGTCCAAAAATAGAATTGTAAACATTGGAATTAACCATGCCAACATGACGCCCAAATACAAATAGGTTCATGAAAGTCAAACCCTTGAGAAATATGATGCAAGAGTATGGATTAGAACAAAACAAATATTCACAGAATACATAATTTAAGAAAACGGCGAAAAATAAATAAATTTAAAACCATAAGAATGAAAGCAAGAAAGTCAAGAAAACTCTCAGCTTTGTGTTATGAATGCTTTAAGCACTGCACAATAAGACATCTTGGCCTGATACATTTATTCTTCCCACCTCTTCTAAAGAAGCATTCCCTGCCCTTTCACCAATGCCATTCACTGTAACCTCTAGTTGCCGTGCTCCAGCACTAGCACCCTAGCAGAACATGTGATGGAAAAGCTGAAATCGAATATAAAATCTTATTGCACAAAACCCCCCTTTTTTTTCTTTTTTTTTTAAAGGGGGGAGGGGGGAGAAGAGGATTTGTGAGGGAATCATATTGTTACTTGAAAATAGGAATTTTCATACTGCTAAAGTATTGGCTGTTGCAAGTCCAAGGTCATTTTGACAATGTGTTGAAATAATTGCATTTTCAATCCCCCGAGTATTTGCTTTTATGTCAGAAATTAGTTGACCAAATTCATGAGGAATAGTATAGCCAACTGTATCAGGAATGTTCACCGTTGTAGCTCCAGCCTTAATTACTTCTTCAAGAACATGATAAAGGAATTCACGATCAGATCTGTTTACAAACATTCCAATTTAGAAAGAAACTGTAAATATCTTGTCATTCAAATTAGTGTTTAAAATCAAGAATGAATTTGAGCAGAAGAACAAAAGTGGCATATAAAATGTTCAAAGAAAAGTGGAAGCCAGTTAATTTTATGCTATTTCTTGAAAACAATTAGCCCTAATAAAAAATATGCAAACTTTGTGCTATAAAGCATTCTAAATCCTATAAGATTATTGGTTATGAATATTTACATCCCCAAAGTCTGCTGTGATATCATATAATGCAAACATAAGTTGGGTATGAAGAAGTTACATGGAAGTTCCACAAACACTTAACCTAATTTGAGATCAATGTGAACAAATTTGTTTTCTCCCCACTCATTCTTTCCCAGAACATCTGCAGACCAACCACCCTAACCCACATCCCTCTAAATATGGTGTTAGAACTAACCATTCTGATACCACAATACAATCATTTAACCTCTTACTTAACTATGAGCTTGTAAACTTCCAAAGTTACCATGCTTGTCCTACTTGCCTCCTCCTGTCTTCAGAGTCCTTTCCACTAATGCACACAATCTCATTCATTCTACTTGATAGCAACTTGGCCATGACCCTGGCAACCAAACTATAAATTTGAATTCTCTTTCCCATGCACGTGCTTTAAATTCTATAAGGTTCTTAATTCTGTTCGTACATTTTCAAAATTTGGCACAAAACATAAACCTGGAGTTAAAATAGCAGCCCTCAATCAAAAGCCAACAACATCCAGCCATCATACTTCCCATGTTATCAGAGAAAACGTATGTTTAAAGTAACCAGGACACCTTTAATGCAGCAATAAAGACTATAAAATAAAATTTCAGAGAACTACCTAAGCATGTCAAGCAATTTTCAAGATTAGCATGAAAAAAACATAGAAAAAATCATAGCAGGCAAAGCTCGACTTGAACTTGAGAAACTAATGCCGGAAGTAAAGAGAGTAATGCTACACTTATCAACAAAACATAGGCTTCAAATCAGAAAGGTAGCTTAGGTGGATCAACTAAAAAGGAAGGGGATTCCATAAACTTTTGATTTGGTATGTCCACCTAATCATAGCATAAGAAAGAATGGTGATTTTAATTATAGATTTATTTGAGGAGTACAACCATCTGTAAAGAAGACACGATGAAAAATCAAAAGCAGGTTCTCCAATCCATCTTCCTCTTAAAAAAAATTCGCAATAAGCCATTAATCAAGGAGGCGGTGGCTTGGAAAATGAGCCAATCCACTTGACATAAAGAAAAGGAGACACTAGTTATCTTAAAAATAAAGCTCGAGCTGATTAAAGAAGACATGAGTCCCAATGATGATCAAATCAAAGCAGCCAATAAAACCAAGACCTTGAGACAATATTTCGACAGTTCCCACATCGATACAAAAAACGCTCACTAAATTTCAAATAAGGATTTTAATTAAAAGAAGATGCATTAAACAAACGGGACAACTCGTACCGGTAAAATTAAAAAATTTAGTCAAATCGTAAGAAATTCATAAGCTAAAATAACAAATCCATAAGCTAAAATAACAAACGACACAGCTCTTCTTGGTTTGTTGGTTGGGAGTTTGGCTCCCAATTAAGAGATCATGGGTTTGAATCTAGTGTATATGTTTTATGTGTGTTTGGACGTTGGCCCTAATTTCCCAAAAATAAATAAAATAACAATCCAATAAAATATTTAAAAATTTTATAAATAGAACAAACAAGAAATATTGACAAAAAATCGCCTGGAAAGAAAATAGACGAGCGCTGCCTAAAAAAATTTGATCATGAGTTCAAGATTTACTCATAAATAACTAAAATGTTATGAAAATTATCGTAAGAAAGTACGATTTGAGTGTTATCTTGTACAAAACTTGTTTTTTAAGATTTTACAGAATAGTGTTGTAGCTATATAAAATTGTCATGAAGTTAAACCAAAAGATTATCTTGTAATTTATATGCACTACCATGTTATTTATGAATAGAGAAAATTGAGTCATGATTAGTGTCAAAATCATTGAATTTATTTTAAAATGAATACAATGCATAATCAGTCAAAATTTTTATTTAATTCATATTAAAAAATTCATAATTTTAAATTTGTACCAATCAAAATTTGATAACGTCGCACAAATATTTTCTTCAAAGAATAACTGTCTTAACCTGATATTATAAAAATTCAAGTATTAGATATGTAACTTCATAAAAATTTGCTGTATGTATGCAAATTCGACAATTAATTTTTTTCACAAATATTTGCTGCCAAACACAGTACTTTGGGTAGGGTATTGTAACATTACTTTTTTTAACGCATAGCTCTTCATCTAATTTTTTTTGTAAAAGTTCGCAAGCATCAAGACCGAATAAAAAACTTTGTAAAAAAGATGGAGACCTGCCAGCATCCTCTGGGCTGAACTCGATGTCCTCGCACCCAAGCCTCCTCACATATCCCACCATCTCCCTCGCAATTCTCACCACCTCCTCCCTCGTCTTCCTCAACTTATGCTGCATATGAATCTCACTCGTCGCAATAAAAGTATGCACCCTTGGCCTCCTTGCATGCCGCACCGCCTCCCAAGCAGCATCAATGTCCTTCTTATTGCACCTCGCCAGGCCACAAATCACCGGCAGGTGCCCATCTTCCGCTGGCTTGTTTCCCACCTCCATTGCAATAGAGCGCACAGCCTCGAGATCGTCGGGAGATGAAGCTGGGAAGCCAGCCTCAATGATGTCGACACCGAGGCGGGAGAGCAGGCGAGCGACGGTGATCTTCTCGCTGCTGGTCATCGTGGCGCCTGGAGATTGCTCCCCGTCGCGGAGCGTCGTGTCGAAGATGCGAACATAGGCGTGGTCGGGGATGAGGTTTGGTATGTAATCTGGCCGTGAGCTGAGGGAGCATCGGACGGCGAAGGATCGAGGAGAGGGAGCTCCGGCGACGAGACTAGGGTTCCAGCAGTGACGGTGGAGAGTAAGAGAGCGTGGGCGGGATATGAGAGGGTTGATAACCGCGGCGTCTGCGGCGGCGGCGCAGGCGATAGGTTTAGGGTTTGGAGAACCGAAGCAAATCGCCGCCGTTATTGCCATGAGTCAGTGAGTGGAGAGGAAAAGCGACTAAACTGCGAATAGCAAGAATCGTACTAAAATAAATTTTTTAAATAATCGAAAATAATTTTATTCTTTAATATATATATATATATATGATCATCAAATTATAAAAAATAGCATATAAGTAAAATTAAATTCCACATTTTAAAAATATGTTAAACATTTTTTAGTTTTTTAGAAAATGTAAAACATTATTCTGCATTTAGTAAATGCAAAAAAATTATTCCGCCAGTAAAACAATAAAATATGGAAAACACTTTTTGTATATTCAATTGAATGTCTAATAGTATTTTAGAATGCGAAAAAATTATTTTCGAAAAAGGTTTTTTACAAAATTTTGATCGAATCCGATATAGAGTTCGTCATTGCACACATTAAATCAAAACTTATCTAACCAACTTCTTATTTTACGAATTTTTTTTGGGGACATTTGGGCCCATTAAACATTTTTTTATTTTTTCAGAAAATGGAAAATATTATACTGCATTTAGTCGAATACGAAAAAGATTATCCCGCATTCACTAGAATGTGGAAATTAGTTTTCATATTCGATACAACACCAACGAAAATAATAACAAGTCTTTGTCTGACTATGTGGGGTTGGCAACATGATATTTTTTTCTCTATTATGTCATGTTAAAAGTCAAATTCTCATTTAAATATAATAAAGAAATATTATTTTTAATATTCTATGAACCAAGTCTTTTTAGGTCTACCCCTATATTTATTAACATAAGTCAAATCTAATACTTCTATTTTTCTAACAAGGTCATCGGAAGACCGCCGTTTTATGTGACCAAACCATCTAAGGCGACTCTCTCTAATCTTATCTGCCACTGGAGCTACTCCAACCTTTCACGAATATGTTCATTTCGTATCTTATCTCTAAGAGTAAAATCACTCATCCACCTGAGCATTATTATCTCTGCAACGCTTAACTTAGTACCAATAAAATATGAAAAAACATTTTTTATATTCAATTGAAAGTCTAATAGTATTTTAGAATGTGAAAAAGTTATTATCGAAAAGGATTTTTTAACAGAATTCTGATCGATTTCGATAAAGAGTTCTTTATTGCACACGTTAAATTAAAACTTATCTAACTAACTTCTTATTTTGCTAACTTTTTTTTTTTAACATTTGGGCAAATTAAGCAAATACAAACACAATGTATACACAAAATTTGAATTCAAGACCTCTTAATTGATAGCCTAAACTCCCAACCAACACATCAAGATGAGTTGATTTATTTTACAAACTTAAATTATATATTTTGTATATGCAACTAACGTTTTTTATTATATATTTCTTATAGAGAACTAATAAATAATAATAATATATTATAGTAATTGATACGTCATCATGAAATTATCTTGATTGGGCACGAATCTCGAGGCAATATCAGTTCAAAAACTTTAAAAATTAAATTCGAGAGCATATGAACTCCGATTTCAGCGAACATACAGTCAAACTGAGCGTCTCAGAAATACGAATCCAACGACACCAAATTCGACTCAATCCGAGCCCAAATGAGTCCGAATCAAGGACCCGAAGCGCTGTTAGAAGGTTTGAACCTCAATTTGAGTTACCAAACGGTCTCTGATTTTAACGAGCTTATACTCGAATCGAGCGGCTCGACGAGACGAATCTAACGAGCCTAAGATCACCAAATTCCAACGTCATTAAGGCCTTCAAATGTCCAACTAACGGTGCATGATCAAAGGATTCGATATCGGCCGTCCATTCAAATCACTCCCAATTCACCCTTGATCTCAAGACTATTTACGAGCTATGCCATCCCATAAAAATTATAAATAGAGCCCTCATTTTTACAAATGGGGCTCAAGTGAAGAGAGAGAAGAAGAAGAAGAGAAGAATGAGGAGAAGGAAGAAGCTCCTCCTCGACCACCGCCGGAGCTCTTCCTATCGCCCGAACACGCTGGGATTCTGCGTGATATTCGGGAGAACGCATGAATTCTTCCCAACTTCCACGTGATGCTGAAATTCTTCCCAATTTGCAACAGAGTTCCCTTCTGACGCTGAAACTCCGCCCAATTGAAGCCGGAGTTCTCCTCTGCCACCAACAGACGCCAGACTTCTACCCGACATCGAACCTTCACTCTTCGCCAAGTTTTCTACCCGACGCCGAACTTCTACCGGTTATCGAACTTCGCTGGACGTCTACACGAAGATGGATTTCTTTTCATTGTTGGACTTGTACCTGACGCTGTCATTTTGATCTTCGTCGTCAGACTATGGTCCTCCTAACTTATGTCGCCCGCCGAATACAATTCTTCTGACCT
This sequence comes from Dendrobium catenatum, assembly GCF_001605985.2. NCBI lineage: Eukaryota > Viridiplantae > Streptophyta > Magnoliopsida > Asparagales > Orchidaceae > Dendrobium > Dendrobium catenatum. The sequence continues at coordinate 294,103 of NW_021319438.1, forward strand.
TCGTCGCTAACAGACTACGGTCCTCTTGACTTATGTCGCCCGCCGACTACAGT
>NW_021319438.1:294230-300130 GCF_001605985.2 Dendrobium catenatum
TTTTCAGGGGTTTTCCATGTAAAAACTTTGGTGTCTCTTATGAACGCTACACCCTCTCACTTATCTGATTGTGTGCTGGATCTTCGTACAACGCTAAGACGTTAAACTATATATTTCTCTACCGCCGCGAATATTCCAGGACGCAACAATTATAATAATAATGTTTATAAAATACAATTATGCAATTTTATCCTAATTTTTTAGTATAATATAATCATGGTGGATCTCATTGAAATTTAAAATTCCAAAAATTTATACAAAAATAAAAGTAGTGCAACATTAGTTGCTAGCCTAGTTTCTTCTATGAGGGAGAATGGCCGCACTCCCCATTGTGAACCTAATAGATGGCTTACGAGGTCTTTAGAAATTATGCCCCTCAGTTGCACCCCTATCTTCCATCTGCTCGTCTGCATTAGTTACTTCTAGCTGACTTTGCTGAAGGAGCACATCTTGTTGAGCATGTGATGATGGCTGATCAGAAGAAGTAACCCATAAAGCGAATTGCATGCTCAATGTTTTCTTGCATAGGTGAATGTTGTGCATACAATTCTCCTTGGCCTATTGGTTGAGAGCTTAGGCTTCCAATTAAAAGGTTCAGGGTTAGAGTCTATGCGTATGCGTTGTGTGTATGAGTTTGCCTTAAATGGCCTAAATGTCCCCAAAAAAAGAATGTTGTGCATGAATCTCACTCTAATAAGTACTATAACCCCATTGCACGTCGTACAGGATTCCAGTATTATATTGATGGTCCAGCCTCTGACGGTCTTTGTCGCCTCATGGAGGGCTCAACCTGCTCGTGTCTTATGTTTATAGGCATTACACATATTGGTTAAACTCATGCAATAATCCTGAAGGTAACCATTGAAAACATACTTGCAAAACACTCGTTGAGCATTCATAAAATATACGATCAAGCTTATGATGGGGCATCTAATATGCGTGGAGAATTTAATGATATGAAGGCACTAATACTTCATGATTATCCTCAAGCATTTTATGTTCATTGCTTTGACGTCCATCAACTCAAACTTTATTTGGTAGCAGCAACGAAGAATTATTGGCAAGTGAAACATCTATTTAAGTTTACTTCTAAAATTATAAATATTATTAGGGCTTTGTGTAAGAGATCGGATGCTCTAAAATTTATTCAGCATGAAAAAATACTTTCTCATCTTAAAGAGACAATCTCTTGAGCAGTCAATGTTTAAATCATGAGACTAATTTATAAATATCAGGTGATATTCGAGGGAGTTCAAATTTTTATTTTTTAATTAGTCTCATGAGAATGTATGCTTTTCTAATTGAGGTGCTTGAAATTGTTAAAGATGAAGGGTACATGATCAATAGTCAGTTGAAGCAGGTGTTCTGATTGATACAATGGAATCCTTTGATTTTATTTTCATAATGTATTTGATGATTGATATCTCGAAAATTACACATGAGTTATCATAATCATTATAAATGAAAGATCAAGACATAAAAAAATGCAATAAAATTTGTGAAAATATCCAAACAAAGACAGCATATTCTGAGGGAGAATGGATGGACAACTTTATTAGAGGAATTATCACATTTTTTATAGTATTTTTGAGGTTGAATTTCTTAATATGAATGATATTTACACGACTTGAAACCCGACCCATCAGGTCCTGGTTGAAAAACCTGATCTATTTAGCTAGCTAGGTTAGGTCAGCCCGTTTACACTCGGGTTAGCTCAGATTGGATCCGAACCCGAATCGTTGACCCTAATTGACACCCCTACCTGCTCCCTTTAAAATATTTGGCCCTTTTGAGCTCTTATAACTAATTTAATTTAATTATATGCTCATTTTTATAATTTCTCCTAAATATATTTGATTATTATTTTTTCAATAAGAATTTAATTGATCCTATGAAAGATCCTGATTTAAGAGTCAAAGATTAAATTAATATTTTTAAATAATTAAGAATTATTTTGATCATTTAGAAAAATCAGGAGACCAATTTGCTCATTTTTTTCTCTCTTTATATATATATACAATTCATTAAATTTAATTCAAAATAAATTATATTTTAGTCAATATTTTTATTTAAAAATTAAAATTTTAAATTTTATCATTATCAATAGTCTTATCCTCATCTTGATCATAGCCGTTATCTTCTAAGTTGGTTTTATTGGGATGATTTATTTTGTAATTTTAAAATTGTTCAATACTTTATTGTGATTTTAAATTTTTATCAGCAAATCATAGTAATTTTAAGTAAATACAAAATGGAATACAATAGGATCACCGATCACCAACGGTCCAAAGGTGTGAAGTAGCAACTTTGGCACTTTGAATGTGAAAATTTTAATAATAATTGTTGTAATTTATAATTTTTATATTTTAGTATTCTACTAGGGATTAATTAAGGCTTAGTTTAGTATTTTTTTTTTCAATTTTATAAAATAAAATTTTAATATAATTTTTTATTAAAAAATTACTTTAAAAATCAATAAAAAAATTATTCCAAATGAGACATAAACCCTAAATAGCAGAGCAAAATAGTTTAGTTCAAAAGAATATAATGAATAGTAAAGCAATTGATCTCATGCCAAGGCATTAGTGCTGTGAATTTGATTGAAAGATAGATGATAAATCAAATTTTAATGTTTTCAAACTCATACTTTTCTTCTTCAGGAAAATCTAAAATAACAATTATACTTTATAATTGCTATATTTAAATAGCCAAATTCTCTTAAAATATGCAATAAATACACTATTATGAGTTTGAAAACTATTGATAATGATAAACCTTGCATATCCCTTGTACAACCGAGATGACCAAGACGACTCTGAAATTGTCTTTGTTCTCAATCTAATGGCGGTGGCGACAAGAACAAGCATGGTTCAAATATAGATCAGAGTCTAAATACATATGTGATTTTGATAGAAGTAGCTCATAATATGTGTTGGTAAGAAGGGACCTATATATATTTTCCTTCGCTGTTATACTCCAGATTGATCGTAAGGGAGGATCAAAATGGGGTGTGATAGATCTAATTAAATTAGCCTATATCCTCATCCATAGCTCAGGTTAAGATTGCACAGATCTTGCACCAAAAAACCTTCAAGAAGGTAGGGGTGTCAATTTTTGACATGACCCGAAACACGACCCAAACCCAACTCGGAAAAATCCGAGTTAGGGTCAACCCAGACCCAAAAATGGGTTGGGTTTGGGTTCAACAAATCAACCCATTTTAAAAATCGGGTCTGATTTGGGTTGACCCAGCAACCCGAAATTGACACGAAAACTCCAATTTGACCTGAAAACCCGAGATTGAACCATTTTGACCCAAAAATTCAAGATTGACCCGATTTTTTACTCGAAAACTAGTAATTTTAGGTCAACTTCGGTTCATTTGTGTCGGGTCAGGTTGAGCCGGACTCGAATCGTGTTCGGGTCTAAAAACCTGACCCGTTTTTAAAATGGGTCGGGTTCGGGTTGACCCGAATAGTGCTGGGTCAGTTATGGATTCGACCCGAACCCGACCCGTTGACCCAAAATTGACACTCCTACAAGAAGGTATTCTCACTGGTTTAGAGGAAATAAAGCAGACAAACTTTAGCTAATGCAGTATCTCAAACTTGTTGAAGGGTCCAAATATGAAATATTAATATGTAGCATAATATTCTACGAATGATATAGACCAAGTTCACAACAATGTTACATAAGTATATATTATTACATAGATGTCTCTCGATCTATTTCAGTCAAAGGGCTTTTTATTTAAGATGCTTAGTAAACCAATCAATCATGTCTTTATGAGCTTCTTCAGCGTTCTGCACAGCTGCTTCATCATCTACATCATAGCGCACAGTCCATCCATGTACAACTCCGGGAAAGATCTTCACATAGCTATCAACCTTCCATGATGATAAGAAACATTTTTATGCAAAGTTTTTTTTTTTTTTTTTTAATGTGCTAAAGCTATAATTTATGTGAAATTGATTAGCAGTTCATTAACATTTTCAGGGGGAATATTTTCAATAAGTTCCTAGTGATGCCTAATGCATTCAACTGACTGAGGTGGCACCCCAAGCCAGGAAGGTGTGCAAGGAGAGATTACTCTGTGCGGACACCAGACGGTTCGGAGATCAACTAGAATGCGCCACATCACCTGGTACCGTGCGGTACTGAGCACCGGTACCGAGCAAAAAAATGATGTGGCGCATTATGGTTAGTCTCCGAACGCCGTCCGGAATCCGCACAAATTAATTTTTCGTGTGCAAGAGCGGGTATTGTTCTTGTATAGAACATTGTAAAGACATTTTATTTATTAAAAAAAAAAAAAGACAATGAACCCTTTTGACAGAAATAATGGAAATATAATATTTTAAATTGGATGCATTTACCTCAGAATTGGAGGACAAAACCTCTTCAAATTGCTTCAGTAGCTCTGGTGGTGAAATCTTGTCTAGCTCAGCCCCAAGCACAGCAAGAGGAACTTTAATAGCTGAATATAAGTAAAAGGAGTTTAAAACTCAACATGAAGTAACTGATGAAACTAAGATCATATTATAATAAGCTCGAAACTTAAAAAAAAAGCTCGAAACTTCATCACCTTAGCCATATCATTTAATATGTGACCCAAAGATACAAAACAATGAAGTAAAACAACTTGATCCTCTTCTTTGTCATGGGATAGCAAAAATAAGACTGATTTGGATTATTTCATTTTTCTGTGTACCAATTGTTATAGGCCTTCTTATTTTTTCTCTTTTTTTTTTTTTTTTTTTTTTTTCCCCCCCCCCCCCCCCCCCCCCTTTTTCTTAATTTTGTTTTTAACGTGCTTAGTATGAAAAAATGATCAAAATGGTCCATTGACTCTTTTATGAAAGATCAAGATAGTCCCAAACTATATTAAAGGATCATTTTGATCCCTCAACTCTTTGAAAAGAAAGCTTGATTCCTTTATAAATATTTGAGAGACCAAGATGATGATTTGATATAGTTGGGATCATTTTATCCTTCATAAAGAACTAAGGAACTATTTTGATCATTTTCTCTACTTAGTATGGATTAAAACTTAATTATTTTTTTAACAGGAATTGTATAAGGATCATCTCATTTGGAACTATAAACAAAATAGCAACATCTTATTATGCTTTGATTAAAATAATTTCAAAATGAATATGAATTTCAAATATTTTGTAAAACTAGGGATATGCAATTGGTTGGCACAGTTCACTAACTAGCTGATCCGATTAGATTTGAATTTGCCAGTCTAGAAACTAACAAGAAAAAATATGGTCCAAAACCTAACCAAAACAATCAAACTTTTGTGACTTGATTTAATCAAAATAAAATTTCGTTAAACTTAAAATTTTTACTATAATCCGGTTTAAAGATTGAACAAGTCCATAACCTTAAATTAAGTCTAATAAAAACTAATAAACCATCATAAACTTGTCCAGCACGCAAGCCCAAATTGATTTGTTATCTGTACTAACAGAGTTGTCATTTGGTTTGATTTTTAAGTTTGTCCGATTAATGCACACTTTGAAGACAGGATCGAGGTAGTATAGTTTTTGACCAAGAGTGGAACAACCAATGAGGTAATGACATCATCTAAAAGGGTCGATATGATCTCGTCTGGAAGAAGCTGTAGAAGGAATGCCTGTAAATAAAGGATTATCTTCACCCATCTGAACAAAGTGTAGGCTTCCATAAAGGGAGAGTAATGAGCTGCAAAAACTCTGGTACAAGGAGGAAGACGAACATGGAATCAGGCAGAAGGATGAGATGGAAAAGAAAATGAGAGGAATGTAGATTGGTTGAATGCTTATAAATAGAGGATTTTTCCCCCTTTCAACCTTCCAATAGAGAGCAGAGAGGATGATGGAGAGTGAGAAAGAGAGAGAGAGAGAGGGGGTGGG